>NC_087397.1:15985000-16177500 GCF_031307605.1 Tribolium castaneum
GTGGCATGAATCGTTTTTAAAAGGCGAAATAAGATGTTTTTTCTCTGTTCAGTGAAAGTTTACTCGTTTCAAAGCATAGAACCGTTTGAAATTAACAGCTCTCGTTAAGACTATAACGCAAATCTTTTGTTTTGTGCTAAAATAAGACGTTTTTAGTCAGTTTGATATAAGTTTTCTTGTTCAAAGCAAAATATTGTCGAAAATCAACCGATTTTGTCTAAACTGATCCAAAATTCGGTGGTTTGTGTCCGAATACAAAGTTTTCAGATTCTTTAATGTTAGGTT
Organism: Tribolium castaneum; assembly: GCF_031307605.1. Classification (NCBI taxonomy): domain Eukaryota; kingdom Metazoa; phylum Arthropoda; class Insecta; order Coleoptera; family Tenebrionidae; genus Tribolium; species Tribolium castaneum. The sequence goes on from NC_087397.1 coordinate 15,985,286, forward strand.
TGCTGCTTCGAACAAAGAATCAACGAAAATATTTTGTTTTAATACAAACTGCAATATAAAATGTCTTTATAGGACAAAACATGGTGTTTGGCATCTGTTTCATAAAAATTTACTCGTTTGGAAGCATAGAGTCATTCCAAATAAGCTATTCTCGTCGAAACTATAATGTAATTAGTATTTTGTGCTAGAATACAGCGTTTTTGTTAGATTTATTAACAATTTTTCTATTTTGAGCAATGAAACGAATAGGATTAGCTGCCTTTACCCAAAGTGATACATAAATTGCTCTTTTATGCCAGATTAATACGTTTTTAGTCTGTTCGATATGTTTTCTTGTTCAAAGCAAAAGATCGTCTAAAATAAGCCGTTTTTGTTTGAACTGATAAACAATTCAGACTGAGAGTCAACAAAAATAATTTGTTTTAATTCAAACTGATACTTTTTGACCCTATAAGAGTCCTATAAGAGTCCGAGATACGCCGCTCTTGTCAAGTCTATAACGTAATTCGTTTTTTTGTGTCAGAATACGACGTTTTCTGTCTGTTTAATATAATTTTTTAATAATAATAATAATAATAATAATAATAATAATAATAACAATAATAATAATAATAACAATAATAATAATAATAATAATAATAATAATAATAATAATAATAATAATAATAATAATAATAATAATAGTAATAGTAACAAAAGTAATAATAATGTTAATACTTTTAATAAGGAAAAATGAAGGTTTTTGTGTGTTACATGATCGTTTTCTCATTTCTATGCAAAAGATCATGTGTGATCTGTGTTTTTAGGCAATCTAAGCCATTTTATAGTTTTTAGGCAAGAAATTGTCTAAAATAAATCACCCATTTTAAAACTGGTATAAAAACATTAACTATACAAAAGTTATAATCGGTTTTAATAATAATAATAATAATAATAATAATAATAATAATAATAATAATAATAATAATAATAATAATAATAATAATAATAGTAATAATAATAATAATAATAATAATAATAATAATAATAATAATAATAATAGTAGTAAATAATAATAACAATAATACTTATAATAATGAATTTCTTTCTTAATTAAGGCTTAGTTTTTCTAAGCAAAAATGAAGCTTATTTTGTGTTATCTGAGCGTTTTCTCATTTCTATGCAAGAGATCATCTGTGATCTGTGTTTTTAGGCAAGAAATTGTCTAAAATTAATAACTCATTTTAAAACTGGTATAAAAACATTTACTATACAAAAGTTATAATCGGTTTTTAATAATAATAATAATAATAGTAATAATAATAATAAAAATAATAGGAATAATAATAATAATAATAAAAATAATAATAATAGTAGTAATAAAAGTAAGCTTAGTTTTCTAAGCAAAAATGAAGCTTATTTTGTGTTATCTGAGCGTTTTCTCATTTCTATGCAAGAGATCATCTGTGATCTGTGTTTTTAGGCAAGAAATTGTCTAAAATTAATGACTCATTTTAAAACTGGTATAAAAACATTTACTATACAAAAGTTATAATCGGTTTTTAATAATAATAATAATATTAATAATAATAATAATAATAATAATAATAATAATAGTAATAATAATAAAAATAATAGTAATAATAATAATAATAAAAATAATAATAGTAGTAATAAAAGTAAGCTTAGTTTTCTAAGCAAAAATGAAGCTTATTTTGTGTTATACGAGCGTTTTCTCATTTCTATGCAAGAGATCATCTGTGATCTGTGTTTTTAGGCAAGAAATTGTCTAAAATTAATAACTCATTTTAAAACTGGTTAAAAAACATTTACTATACAAAAGTTATAATCGGTTTTTAATAATAATAATATTAATAATAATAATAATAATAATAATAATAATAATAATAATAATAATAATAATAATAATAATAATAATAATAATAATAATAATAATAATAATAATAATAATAATAATAATAATAGTAATAATAATAATAAAAATAATAGTAATAATAATAATAATAATAATAATAGTAGTAATAAAAGTAAGCTTAGTTTTCTAAGCAAATATGAAGCTTATTTTGTGTTAGATGAGCGTTTTCTCATTTCTATGCAAAAGATCATGTGTGATCTGTGTTTTTAGGCAATCTAAGCCATTTTATAGTTTTTAATATTTAACAAAAATTTGCTTTAAAATAAAATGTTTGAAAAACTGAAATTAAACTAAATTAATTGTGTCTAACACTTTAGTAAAAGAAAAAGGAGGAGACATAAAAGTCACTAAAGTCTTAGAGTTGTCTTTAGTCGTCATATTAATAACAATAACATTTATAATAACAATACTAGTAGTACTAAATTTGCTTATATGCAAGCGCTTAATTAAGGTAACAGTTTTTTTGTTTTTTGCTTATATCTCGAAAACAGTTACTTCTATCAATTTTTAACTTTTCACCAAAATTAAAGGTGATAAAATTTCCTACAAAATAGTTATTTGCATTTTTCATGTAGGACTAACCATAAGCGAGATATAAGTTTGAAAATAATTAATATTTAAAAAAAAATGTGTTTTAACAGAAAATGTCTTGTGATTTAAAATACACTTAATTTATTGAGTCCAATACTTAATTAGAAGAAAAAGGAGGTGACAGTAAATGCTGCAATTTCGTCTTCGTCTCAAACATTGAAAATTGAATTACATTTTTGTTCAGTAACAGTTACAGTTTTCTTATTGATTTTTTGCTTATATCTCGAAAACAGTTACTCCTATCAAATTATATCATTTTTCCAAAATTAAAGCTGATAAAATTTCCAACAAAATAGTTATTTACATTTTTCTTGTAGAACTAAGCATAAACGAGTTATAGAGTTGGATATAAATAATATTTAACAAAAATTTGCTTTAAAATAAAATGTTTGAAAAACCGGAATTAAACTAAATTAATTGTGTCTAACACTTTAGTAGAGGAAAAAGGAGAAGACATAAAAGTCACTAAAGGTTTCAGAGTCGTCTTTAGTCGTCATATTAATAACAATAACATTAATAATAATAATACTAATAGTACTAAATTTGCTTATATGCAAACGCTTAATTAAGGTAACAGTTTTTTGGTTTCTTGCTTATATCTCGAAAACAGTTACTCCTATCAATTTTTATCTTTCTTTCAAAATTTAAGCTGATAAAATTTCCTACAAAATAGTTGATTGCATTTCTTTTGTAGGACCAACAATAAGCGAGCTATAGAGTTAGATATAAATAATCTTTAACAAAAATTTGCTTTAAAATAAAATGTTTGAAAAACCGAAATTAAACTAAATTAATTGGGTCAAACACTTTAGTGGAGGAAAAATAAAAAGACATAAAAGTCACCAAAGTCTTCAGAGTCAGTTTCAGACTAACCATAAGCGAGATATAAGTTTGAAAATAATTAATAATTAAAAAAAAAAGTGCTTTAACAGAAAATGTCTTGTGATTTAAAATACACTTAATTTATTGGGTCCAATACTTTATTAGAAGAAAAAGGAGGTGACAGAAAGGTCACTGAAGTTTTTAGAGTCGTTTGTAAATGCTGCATTTTCGTCTTCGTCTCAAACATTGAAAACTGAATTACATTTTTGTTCAGTAACAGTTATAGTTTTCTTATTGGTTTTTTGCTTATATCTCGAAAACACTAATATAGTTATTTACATTTTTCTTGTAGAAACAAGCATAGGCAAGTTATAGAGTTGGATATAAATAATATTTAACAAAAATTTGCTTTAAAATAAAATGTTTGAAAAACCGAAATTAAACTAAATTAATTGTGTCTAACACTTTAGTAGAGGAAAACGGAGAAGACACAAAAGTCACTAAAGGTTTCAGAGTCGTCTTTAGTCGTCATAATAATAACAATAACATTAATAATAATAATACTAATAGTACTAAATTTGCTTATATGCAAACGCTTAATTAAGGTAACAGTTTCTTGGTTTCTTGCTTATATCTCGAAAACAGTTACTCCTATCAAATTATATCATTTTACCAAAATTAAAGCTGATAAAATTTCCAACAAAATAGTTATTTACATTTTTCTTGTAGGACTAAGCATAAACGAGTTATAGAGTTGGATATAAATAATATTTAACAAAAATTTGCTTTAAAATAAAATGTTTGAAAAACCGGAATTAAACTAAATTAATTGTGTCTAACACTTTAGTAGAGGAAAAAGGAGAAGACATAAAAGTCACTAAATGTTTCAGAGTCGTCTTTAGTCGTCATATTAATAACAATAACATTAATAATAATAATACTAATAGTACTAAATTTGCTTATATGCAAACGCTTAATTATGGTAACAGTTTTTTGGTTTCTTGCTTATATCTCGAAAACAGTTACTCCTATCAATTTTTATCTCTTTTTCAAAATTAAAGCTGATAAAATTTCCTACAAAATAGTTATTTGCATTTTTTATGTGGGACTAACCATAAGCGAGATATAAGTTTGAAAATAATTAATTATTAAAAAAAAATGTGTTTTAACAGAAAATGTCTTGTGATTTAAAATACACTTAATTTATTGGGTTCAATACTTAATTAGAAGAAAAAGGAGGTGACAGTAAATGCTGCAATTTCGTCTTCGTCTCAAACATTGAAAATTGAATTACATTTTTGTTCAGTAACAGTTACAGTTTTCTTATTGATTTTTTGCTTATATCTCGAAAACAGTTACTCCTATCAAATTATATCATTTTTCCAAAATTAAAGCTGATAAAATTTCCAACAAAATAGTTATTTACATTTTTCTTGTAGAACTAAGCATAAACGAGTTATAGAGTTGGATATAAATAATATTTAACAAAAATTTGCTTTAAAATAAAATGTTTGAAAAACCGGAATTAAACTAAATTAATTGTGTCTAACACTTTAGTAGAGGAAAAAGGAGAAGACATAAAAGTCACTAAATGTTTCAGAGTCGTCTTTAGTCGTCATATTAATAACAATAACATTAATAATAATAATACTAATAGTACTAAATTTGCTTATATGCAAACGCTTAATTATGGTAACAGTTTTTTGGTTTCTTGCTTATATCTCGAAAACAGTTACTCCTATCAATTTTTATCTCTTTTTCAAAATTAAAGCTGATAAAATTTCCTACAAAATAGTTATTTGCATTTTTTTGTAGGACCAACCATAAGCGAGTTATAGAGTTGGATATAAATAATCTTTAACAAAAATTTGCTTTAAAATAAAATGTTTGAAAAACCGATATTAAACCAAATTAATTGGGTCTAACACTTTAGTAGAGGAAAAAGGAGAAGACATAAAAGTCACCAAAGTCTTCAGAGTTGTTTCTAGTACTAAATTTGCTTATCTGCAAGCGCTTAATTAAGGTAACAGTTTTTTGGTTTCTTGCTTATATCTCGAAAACAGTTACTCCTATCAAATTTTATCTTTTTACTAAAATTAAAGCTGAAAAAATTTCCTACAAAATAGTTATTTGCATTTTTCATGTAGGACTAACCATAAGCGAGATATAAGTTTGAAAATAATCAATATTTAAAAAAAAGTGCTTTAACAAAAAATGTCTTGTGGTTTAAAATACACTTAATTTATTGGGTCCAATACTTTATTAGAAGAAAAAGGAGGTGACTTAAAAGTCACTGAAATCTTCAGAGTCGTTTTTAAATGCTGCATTTTCGTCTACGTCTCAAACATTGAAAACTGAATTACATTTTTGTTCAGTAACTGTTACAGTTTTCACTTTGGTTTTTTGCTTATATCTCGAAAACAATTACTTTTATCAATTTTTATTTTTTTTTTAAATTAAAGCTGATAAAATTTCCTACAAAATAGTTATTTGCATTTCTTTTGTAAGACCAACCATAAGCGAGTTATAGAGTTGGATATAAATAATCTTTAACAAAAATTTGCTTTAAAATAAAATGTTTGAAAAACCGAAATTAAACTAAATTAATTGAGTCTAACACTTTAGTATAGGAAAAAGGAGAAGACATAAAAGTCACCAAAGTCTTCAGAGTCGTTTTTAGTCGTCATATTAATAACAATAACATTAATAATAATAATACTAATAGTACTAAATTTGCTTATATGCAAGCGCTTAATTAAGGTAACAGTTTTTTGGTTTCTTGCTTATATCTCGAAAACAGATACTCCTATCAATTTTTATCTTTTTACTAAAGTTAAAGCTGATAAAATTTCCTACAAAATAGTTATTTGCATTTTTCATGTAGAACTAACCATAAGCAAGATATAAGTTTGAAAATAATTAATATTTAAAAAAAAAGTGCTTTAACAGAAAATGTCTTGTGATTTAAAATACACTTAATTTTTTGGGTCCAATACTTTATTAAAAAAAAAGGAGGTGACATAAAAGTCACTGAAGTCTTTAGAGTCGTTTTTAAATGCTGCATTTTCGTCGTTGTCTCAAACATTGAAAACTGAATTACATTTTTGTTCAGTAACAGTTACAGTTTTCTTATTGGTTTTTTGCTTATATCTTGAAAACAGTTACTCCTATCAAATATTATCTTTCTTTCAAAATTAAAGCTGATAAAATTTCCATCAAAATAGTTATTTACATTTTTCTTGTAGGACAAAGCATAAACGAGTTATAGAGTTGGACATAAATAATATTTAACAAAAATTTGCTTTAAAATAAAATGCTTGAAAAACCGGAATTAAACTAAATTAATTGTGTCTAACACTTTAGTAGAGGAAAAAGGAGAAGACACAAAAGTCACTAAAGGTTTCAGAGTCGTCTTTAGTCGTCATATTAATAACAATAACATTAATAATAATAATACTAATAGTACTAAATTTGCTTATATGCAAACGCTTAATTAAGGTAACAGTTTTTTGGTTTCTTGCTTATATCTCGAAAACAGTTACTCCTATCAATTTTTATCTTTCTTTCAAACTTTAAGCTGATAAAATTTCCTACAAAATAGTTAATTGCATTTCTTTTGTAGGACCAACAATAAGCGAGCTATAGAGTTAGATATAAATAGTCTTTAACAAAAATTTGCTTTAAAATAAAATGTTTGAAAAACCGAAATTAAACTAAATTAATTGGGTCTAACACTTTAGTGGAGGAAAAATAAAAAGACATAAAAGTCACCAAAGTCTTCAGAGTCAGTTTCAGACTAACCATAAGCGAGATATAAGTTTGAAAATAATTAATAATTAAAAAAAAAGTGCTTTAACAGAAAATGTCTTGTGATTTAAAATACACTTAATTTATTGGGTCCAATACTTTATTAGAAGAAAAAGGAGGTGACAGAAAGGTCACTGAAGTTTTTAGAGTCGTTTGTAAATGCTGCATTTTCGTCTTCGTCTCAAACATTGAAAACTGAATTACATTTTTGTTCAGTAACAGTTATAGTTTTCTTATTGGTTTTTTGCTTATATCTCGAAAACACTAATATAGTTATTTACATTTTTCTTGTAGAAACAAGCATAGGCAAGTTATAGAGTTGGATATAAATAATATTTAACAAAAATTTGCTTTAAAATAAAATGTTTGAAAAACCGAAATTAAACTAAATTAATTGTGTCTAACACTTTAGTAGAGGAAAACGGAGAAGACACAAAAGTCACTAAAGGTTTCAGAGTCGTCTTTAGTCGTCATAATAATAACAATAACATTAATAATAATAATACTAATAGTACTAAATTTGCTTATATGCAAACGCTTAATTAAGGTAACAGTTTCTTGGTTTCTTGCTTATATCTCGAAAACATTTACTCCTATCAATTTTTATCTTTTTTTCAAAATTAAAGCTGATAAAATTTGCTACAAAAGAGTTATTTATATTTTTTTTGTAAAATCAACCATAAGCGAGTTATAGAGTTGGATATAAATAATCTTTAACAAAAATTTGCTTTAAAATAAAATGTTTGAAAAACCGAAATTAAACTAAATTAATTGTGTCTAACACTTTAGTAGAGGAAAAAGGAGGAGATATAAAAGTCACTAAAGTCTTCAGAATCGTTTTTAGTCGTCATACTAATAACAATAACATTGATAATAATAATACTAATAGTACTAAATTTGCTTATATGCAAACGCTTAATTAAGGTAACAGTTTTTTGGTTTCTTGCTTATATCTCGAAAACAGTTACTCCTATCAATTTTTATCTTTTTACTAAAATTAAGGCTGATAAAATTTCCTACAAAATAGTTATTTGCATTTTTCATGTAGAACTAACCATAAGCGGGATATAAGTTTGAAAATAATTACAATTTAAAAAAAAGTGCTTCAACAGAAAATGTCTTGTGATTTAAAATACACATAATTTATTGGGTCCAATAATATATTTGAAGAAAAAAGAGGTGACAGAAAAGTCACTGAAGCCTTTAGAGTCGTTTGTAAATGCTGCAATTTCGTCTTCGTCTCAAACATTGAAAACTGAATTACATTTAAGACTTAAGTGACTTTTATGTCTCCTCTTTTTTCCTCTACTAAAGTGTTTTTCAAACATTTTATTTTAAAGCAAATTTTTGTTAAATATTAAAAACTATAAAATGGCTTATATTGCCTAAAAACACAGATCACACATGATCTTTTGCATAGAAATGAGAAAACGCTCATGTAACACACAAAATAAGCTCCATTTTTCCTTATTAAAAGTATTATTATTATTATTACTTTTGTTACTATTACTATTATGATTATTATTATTATTATTATTATTATTATTATTATTATTATTATTATTATTATTATTATTATTATTGTTAATATTATTATTATTATTATTATTATTATTATTATTATTTTTTGTATAGTAAATGTTTTTATACCAGTTTTAAAATGAGTTATTAATTTTAGACTATTTCTTGCCTAAAAACACAGATCACAGATGATTTCTTGCATAGAAATGAGAAAACACTCATATAACACACAAAAAAAAACTTCATTTTTGCTTAGAAAACTAAGCTTACTTTTATTACTACTATTATTATTATTTTTGTTATTATTATTTTTAATATTATTATTATTAAAAACCGATTATAACTTTTGTATAGTAAATATTACTATTATTAGTATTTTTATTATTATTATTATTGTTATTATTATTATTATTATTATTATTATTATTATTATTATTATTATTATGATTGTTATTATTAAAAACCGATTATAACTTTTGTCTAGTATTGTTTTTATACCAGTTTTAAAATGAGTGATTAATTTTAGCCAATTTCTTGCCTAGAAACTATAAAATGGCTTAGATTGCCTAAAAACACAGATCACACATGATCTTTTGCATAGAAATGAGAAAACGCTCATATAACACAAAATAAGCTTCATTTTTGCTTAGAAAACTAAGCTTACTTTTATTACTACTATTATTATTATTTTAATATTATTATTATTATTACTATTATTATTATTATTATTATTACTATTATTGTTATTATTATTATTATTATTATTATTATTATTATTATTATTAATATTATTATTATTAAAAACCGATTATAACTTTTGTAAAGTAAATGTTTTTATACCAGTTTTAAAATGAGTTATTAATTTTATTCAATTTCTTGCCTAAAAACACATCACAGATGATCTCTTGCATAGAAATGAGAAAACGCTCATATAACACACAAAATAAGCTTTATTTTTGCTTAGAAAACTAAGCTTACTTTTATTACTACAATTATTATTATTTTTATTATTATTATTATTATTATTACTATTATTTTTATTACTATTATTACTATTATTATTATTATTATTAATATTATTATTATTAAAAACCGATTATAACTTTTGTATAGTAAATGTTTTTATACCAGTTTTAAAATGAGTTATTAATTTCATTCAATTTCTTGCCTAAGAACACATCACAGATGATCTCTTGCATAGAAATGAGAAAACGCTCATATAACACACAAAATAAGCTTCATTTTTGCTTAGAAAACTAAGCTTACTTATTATTATTTTTATTTTTATTATTATTATTATTATTATTATAATTATTATTATTACTATTATTATTATTATTATTATTATTATTATTATTATTACTATTATTATTATTATTATTATTATTATTATTATTATTATTACTATTATTATTATTATTATTATTATTATTATTATTATTATTATTATTATTATTATTATTATTATTGTTATTATTATTATTATTATTAAAAACTTATATTAAACAGACAGAAAACGTCGTATTCTGACACAAAAAAACGAATTACGTTATAGACTTGACGAGAACGGCGTATCTCGGACTCTTATAGGACTCTTATAGGGTCAAAAAGTATCAGTTTGGATTAAAACAAATTATTTTTGTTGACTCTCAGTCTGAATTGTTTATCAGTTCAAACAAAAACGGCTTATTTTAGACGATCTTTTGCTTTAAACAAGAAAACTTACATCGAACAGACTAAAAACGTATTAATCTGGCATAAAAGAGCAATTTATGTATCACTTTGGATAAAGGCAGCTAATCCTATTCGTTTCATTGCTTAAAATAGACAAAATTGTTAATAAATTTAACAAAAACGCTGTATTCTAGCACCAAATACTAATTACATTATAGTTTCGACGAGAATAGCTTATTTGGAATGATTCTATGCTTCCAAACGAGTAAATTTTTATTAAACATAGACATTTTATATTGCAGTTTGTATTAAAACAAAATATTTTCGTTGATCCTTTGTTAGAAGCAGCAAACCTAACATTTAAGAATCTGAAAACTTTGTATTCGGACACAAACCACCGAATTTTGTATCAGTTTAGACAAAAACGGTTGATTTTCGACAATATTTTGCTTTGAACAAGAAAACTTATATCAAACTGACTAAAAACGTCTTATTTTAGCACAAAACAAAAGATTTGCTTTATAGTCTTAACGAGAGCTGTTAATTTTAAACGGTTCTATGCTTTGAAACGAGTAAACTTTTACTGAACAGAGGAAAAACTTCTTATTTCGCCTTTTAAAAACGATTCATGCCACAGTTTGGAAAAAAAACAATTATTTTCGTTAATTCATTGTTACAAACAAGAAACCTTACATCAAAGTAACTGAAAACCCCTTTATTCAGGCACAGAAATTCGAATTACGTTTCTGTCTGGACAAAAACTGCTTACTTTAGACGATCCTTTGTTTTGAATACAAAAACTTACATTAAAAAGATTAAAAACGTCTTATTCTGGCTGAAAACTGCAAATTATATATTACTCTAGATAAAAGCAATTTATCCTGATTACTCCTTTACTTAGAATAGAGTAAACTTGTATAAAACTTAATGAAAACATTAAATTTCGTCTCAAAGAAATAAATTACGTTATAGTTTTGACCAGCACTGTTTATTTCAAACGATTTTATGATTCGAAACTAATGAACTTTTATGGGGCAGATGCAAAACCACATATTACCATATAAAGCGTTTTAAAGCAAATTATTACCTTTTGCATCAAGAAATTTCACGTCAAAGAAACTGAAAACTTCTTATCCATGCACAAATATCGAATTACGTATCAGTTTAGGCAAATACAGCTTATTTTAAACGATTCCTTGCTATAAACAAAAAAAATTTTATCAAATATATTGAAAACGTCTTATTCTCGAAAATAAGAGCAAATTATGTATCAGCTTTAACAAAAGCCGATTACTCTGTTTGATTCTATGCTTAGAGTAGAGTAAACTACTATAAAACGTAATGAAAACTCTATATTCAAGCTCAAAAGAACTAATTACGTTATAGTTTTGACAAAAAAAAATTATTTCGGACGATTACATACTTCGAAGTTAGCAAACTCTAATTGAACAAGTGCAAATGCTAATACTTTGCTTTAAAATAACGATTTATGTGGTAATATGGTATTTTGCATCTGTCCTATAAAAGTTTACTCGTTTCGCTCCATTGAATCATTCGAAATAAATTATTTTGACACAACAACGAAAATAATTTGTTTTTGTTTAAACTGTAACATGTCGTTTTTATAAAACGAACTAAGACGTTTGGCATCTGTTTAGTGAAAGTTTTCTCGTTTGGGGGCATAAAATCGTTTGAAATTAACTGTTCTGGTCAAAACTATAACGTAAATTATTTCTTTGAGACGAAATTTAAAGTTTTCATTAAGTTTTATACAAGTTTGCTCTATTCTAAGCAAAGGAGTAATCAGGATAAACTGCTTTTATCCAAAGTAATACATAATTTGCAGTTTTGAACCAGAATAAGACGTTTTTAATCTTTTTAATGTAAGTTTTTGTATTCAAAACAAAGGATCGTCTAAAGTAAGCAGTTTTTGTCCAGACTGAAACGTAATTCGAATTTCTGTGCCTGAATAAGGGGTTTTCAGTTACTTTGATGTAAGGTTTCTTGTTTGTAACAATGAATTAACGAAAATAATTGGTGAAATAATAAGTGAAAGTTTACTCGTTTCAAAGCATAGAACCGTTTGAAATTAACAGCTCTCGTTAAGGCTATAACGCAAATCTTTTGTTTTGTGCTAAAATAAGACGTTTTTAGTCAGTTTGATATAAGTTTTCTTGTTCAAAGCAAAATATTGTCGAAAATCAACCGATTTTGTCTAAACTGATACAAAATTCGGTGGTTTGTGTCCGAATACAAAGTTTTCAAATTCTTTAATGTTAGGTTTGCTGCTTCGAACAAAGAATCAACGAAAATATTTTGTTTTAATACAAACAGCAATATAAAATGTCTTTATAGGACAAAACATGATGTTTGGCATCTGTTTAATAAAAATTTACTCGTTTGGAAGCATAGAATCATTCCAAATAAGCTATTCTCGTCGAAACTATAATGTAATTAGTATTTTGTGCTAGAATACAGCGTTTTTGTTAGATTTATTAACAATTTTGTCTATTTTAAGCAATGAAACGAATAGGATTAGCTGCCTTTATCCAAAGTGATACATAAATTGCTCTTTTATGCCAGATTAATACGTTTTTAGTCTGTTCGATATAAGTTTTCTTGTTCAAAGCAAAAGATCGTCTAAAATAAGCCGTTTTTGTTTGAACTGATAAACAATTCAGACTGAGAGTCAACAAAAATAATTTGTTTTAATTCAAACTGATACTTTTTGACCCTATAAGAGTCTTATAAGAGTCCGAGATACGCCGTTCTCGTCAAGTCTATAACGTAATTCGTTTTTTTGTGTCAGAATACGACGTTTTCTGTCTGTTTAATATAATTTTTTAATAATAATAATAATAACAATAATAATAATAATAATAATAATAATAATAATAATAATAATAGTAATAGTAACAAAAGTAATAATAATGTTAATACTTTTAATAAGGAAAAATGAAGCTTATTTTGTGTGTTACATGAGCGTTTTCTCATTTCTATGCAAAAGATCATGTGTGATCTGTGTTTTTAGGCAATCTAAGCCATTTTATAGTTTTTAGGCAAGAAATTGTCTAAAATAAATCACTCATTTTAAAACTGGTATTAAAACATTTACTATACAAAAGTTATAATCGGTTTTTAATAATAATAATAATAATAATATTAACAATAATAATAATAATAATAATAGTAATAATAGTAATAATAATAATAATAATAATAATAATAATAATAATAATAATAATAATAATAATAATAGTAGTAAATAATAATAATAATAATACTTACAATAATGAATTTCTTTCTAAATTAAAGCTTAGTTTTTCTAAGCAAAAATGAAGCTTATTTTGTGTTATATGAGCGTTTTCTCATTTCTATGCAAGAAATCATCTGTGATCTGTGTTTTTAGGCAAGAAATTGTCTAAAATTAATAACTCATTTTAAAACTGGTGTAAAAACATTTACTATACAAAAGTTATAATCGGTTTTTAATAATAATAATATTAATAATAATAATAATAATAATAATAATAATAATAGTAATAATAATAAAAATAATAGTAATAATAATAATAATAAAGATAATAATAATAGTAGTAATAAAAGTAAGCTTAGTTTTCTAAGCAAAAATGAAGCTTATTTTGTGTTATATGAGCGTTTTCTCATTTCTATGCAAGAGATCATCTGTGATCTGTGTTTTTAGGCAAGAAATTGTCTAAAATTAATAACTCATTTTAAAACTGGTATAAAAACATTTACTATACAAAAGTTATAATCGGTTTTTAATAATAATAATATTAATAATAATAATAATAATAATAATAATAATAATAGTAATAATAATAAAAATAATAGTAATAATAATAATAATAAAAATAATAATAATAGTAGTAATAAAAGTAAGCTTAGTTTTCTAAGCAAAAATGAAGCTTATTTTGTGTTATATGAGCGTTTTCTCATTTCTTTGCAAGAGATCATCTGTGATCTGTGTTTTTAGGCAAGAAATTGTCTAAAATTAATAACTCATTTTAAAACTGGTATAAAAACATTTACTATACAAAAGTTATAATCGGTTTTTAATAATAATAATATTAATAATAATAATAATAATAATAATAATAATAATACTAATAGTAGTAATAAAAGTAAGCTTAGTTTTCTAAGCAAAAATGAAGCTTATTTTATGTTAGATGAGCGTTTTCTCATTTCTATGCAAAAGATCATGTGTGATCTGTGTTTTTAGGCAATCTAAGCCATTTTATAGTTTTTAATATTTAACAAAAATTTGCTTTAAAATAAAATGTTTGAAAAACTGAAATTAAACTAAATTAATTGTGTCTAACACTTTAGTAAAAGAAAAAGGAGGAGACATAAAAGTCACTAAAGTCTTAGAGTTGTCTTTAGTCGTCATATTAATAACAATAACATTTATAATAACAATACTAGTAGTACTAAATTTGCTTATATGCAAGCGCTTAATTAAGGTAACAGTTTTTTTGTTTTTTGCTTATATCTCGAAAACAGTTACTTCTATCAATTTTTAACTTTTCACCAAAATTAAAGGTGATAAAATTTCCTACAAAATAGTTATTTGCATTTTTCATGTAGAACTAACCATAAGCGAGATATAAGTTTGAAAATAATTAATAATTAAAAAAAAATGTGTTTTAACAGAAAATGTGTTGTGATTTAAAATACACTTAATTTATTGGGTCCAATACTTAATTAGAAGAAAAAGGAGGTGACAGAAAATGCTGCATTTTCGTCTTCGTCTCAAACATTGAAAACTGAATTACATTTTTGTTCAGTAACAGTTACAGTTTTCTTATTGATTTTTTGCTTATATCTCGAAAACAGTTACTCCTATCAAATTTTATCATTCTTCCAAAATTAAAGCTGATAAAATTTCCAACAAAATAGTTATTTGCATTTTTCTTGTAGGACCAAGCATAAACGAGTTATAGAGTTGGATATAAATAATATTTAACAAAAATTTGCTTTAAAATAAAATTCTTGAAAAACCGGAATTAAACTAAATTAATTGTGTCTAACACTTTAGTAGAGGAAAAAGGAGAAGACATAAAAGTCACTAAATGTTTCAGAGTCGTCTTTAGTCGCCATATTAATAACAATAACATTAATAATAATAATACTAATAGTACTAAATTTGCTTATATGCAAACGCTTAATTATGGTAACAGTTTTTTGGTTTCTTGCTTATATCTCGAAAACAGTTACTCCTATCAATTTTTATCTCTTTTTCAAAATTAAAGCTGATAAAATTTTCTACAAAATAGTTGTTTGCATTTTTCTGTAGGACCAACCATAAGCGAGTTGTAGAGTTGGATATAAATAATCTTTAACAAAAATTTTCTTTAAAATAAAATGTTTGAAAAACCGATATTAAACCAAATTAATTGGGTCTAACACTTTAGTAGAGGAAAAAGGAGAAGACAAAAGTCACCAAAGTCTTCAGAGTGGTTTTTAGTACTAAATTTGCTTATATGCAAGCGCTTAATTAAGGTTACAGTTTTTTGGTTTCTTGCTTATATCTCGAAAACAGTTACTCCTATCAATTTTTATCTTATTACTAAAATTAAAGCTGATAAAATTTCCTACAAAATAGTTATTTGCATTTTTCTTGTAGGACCAACCATAAGCGAGTTATAGAGTTGGATATAAATAATCTTTAACAAAAATTTGCTTTAAAATAAAATGTTTGAAAAACCGAAATTAAACTAAATTAATTGAGTCTAACACTTTAGTATAGGAAAAAGGAGAAGACATAAAAGTCACCAAAGTCTTGAGAGTCGTTTTTAGTCGTCATATTAATAACAATAACATTAATAATAATAATAGTAATAGTACTAAATTTGCTTATATGCAAGCGCTTTATTAAGGTAACAGTTTTTTGGTTTCTTGCTTATATCTCGAAAACAGTTACTCCTAGCAATTTTTATCTTTTTACTAAAATTAAAGCTGATAAAATTTCCTACAAAATAGTTATTTGCAATTTTCTTGTAGGACCAAGTATAAGCGAGTTATAAAGATGGATATAAATAATATTTAACAAAAATTTGCTTTAAAATAAAATATTTGAAATACTGAAATTAAACTAAATTAATTGTGTTTAACACTTTAGTAGAGGAAAAAGGAGAAGACATAAAAGTCACTAAAGGTTGCAGAGTTGTCTTTAATCGTCATACTAATAACAATAACATTAATAATAATAATACTAATAGTACTAAATTTGCTTGTATGCAAACGCTTAATTAAGGTGACAGTTTTTTGGTTTCTTGCTTATATCTCGAAAACAGTTACTCCTATTAATTTTTATCTTTTTACTAAAATTAAAGCTGATAAAATTTCCTACAAAATAGTAATTTGCATTTTTTATGTAGGACTAACCATAAGCGAGATGTAAGTTTGAAAATAATTAATATTTAAAAAAAAAGTGCTTTAACAGAAAATGTCTTGTGATTTAAAATACACTTAATTTAATGGGTCCAATACTTTATTAGAAGAAAAAGGAGGTGACATAAAAGTCACTGAAGTCTTCAGAGTCGATTTTAAATGCTGCATTTTCGTCTTTGTCTCAAACATTGAAAACTGAATTACATTTTTGTTCAGTAACAGTTACAGTTTTCTTATTGGTTTTTTGCTTATATCTCGAAAACAGTTACTCCTATCAATTTTTATCTTTTTTTTTTCAAAATTCAAGCTGATAAAATTTCCTACAAAATAGTTATTTGCATTTTTCTTGTAGGACCAACCATAAGCGAGTTATAGAGTTGGATATAAATAATCTTTAACAAAAATTTGCTTTAAAATAAAATGTTTGAAAAACCGAAATTAAACTAAATTAATTGGGTCTAACACTTTAGTAGAGAAAAAAGGAGAACACATAAAAGTCACTAAAGGTTTCAGAGTCGTCTTTAATCGTTATACTAATAACAATAACTTTAATAATAATAATACTAATAGTACAAAATTTGCTTGTATGCAAACGCTTAATTAAGGTGACAGTTTTTTGGTTTCTTGCTTATATCTCGAAAACAGTTGCTCCTATCAATTTTTATATTTTCACTAAAATTAAAGCTGATAAAATTTCCTACAAAATAATTTTTTGCATTTTTCATGTAGGACTAACCATAAGCGAGATATAAGTTTGAAAATAATCAATATTTAAAAAAAAAGTGCTTTAACAAAAAATGTCTTGTGATTTAAAATACACTTAATTTATTGGGTCCAATACTTTATTAGAAGAAAAAGGAGGTGACTTAAAAGTCACTGAAGTCTTCATAGTCGTTTTTAAATGCTGCATTTTCGTCTACGTCTCAAACATTGAAAACTGAATTACATTTTTGTTCAGTAACTGTTACAGTTTTCACTTTGGTTTTTTGCTTATATCTCGAAAACAGTTACTTCTATAAATTTTTATCTTTTCATTAAAATTAAAGCTGATAAAATTTTCTACAAAATAGTTATTTGCATTTCTTTTGTAAGATCAACCATAAGCGAGTTATAGAGTTGGATATAAATAATCTTTAACAAAAATTTGCTTTAAAATAAAATGTTTGAAAAACCGAAATTAAACTAAATTAATTGTGTCTAACACTTTAGTAGAGGAAAAAGGAGTAGACGTAAAAGTCCCCAAAGTCTTCAGAGTCGTTTTTAATCGTCATATTAAAAACAATAACATTAATAATAATAATACTAATAGTACTAAATTTGCTTATATGCAAACGCTTAATTAAGGTAACAGTTTTTTGGTTTCTTGCGAATATCTCGAAAACAGTTACTCCTATCAATTTTTATCTTTTTACTAAAATTAAAGCTGATAAAATTTCCTACAAAATAGTTATTTGCATTTTTCATGTAGGACTAACCATAAGCGAGATATAAGTTTGAAAATAATTAATATTTAAAAAAAAAGTGCTTTAACAGAAAATGTCTTGTGATTTAAAATACACTTAATTTATTGGGTCCAATACTTCATTAGAAGAAAATGGAGGTGACATAAAAGTCACTGAAGTCTTCAGAGTCGTTTTTAAATGCTGCATTTTCGTCTTCGTCTCAAACATTGAAAACTGGATTACATTTTTGTTCAGTAACAGTCACAGTTTTCTTATTGGTTATTTGCTTATATCTCGAAAACAGTTACTCCTATCAAATTTTATCTTTCTTCCAAAATTAAAGCTGATAAAATTTTCAACAAAATAGTTATTTACATTTTTCTTGTAGGACCAAGCATAAACGAGTTATAGAGTTGGATATAAATAATATTTAACAAAAATTTGCTTTAAAATAAAATGCTGGAAAAACCGGAATTAAACTAAATTAATTGTGTCTAACACTTTAGTAGAGGAAAAAGGAGAAGACATAAAAGTCACTAAATGTTTCAGAGTCGTCTTTAGTCGTCATATTAATAACAATAACATTAATAATAATAATACTAATAGTACTAAATTTGCTTATATGCAAACGTTTAATTAAGGTAACAGTTTTTTGGTTTCTTGCTTATATCTCGAAAACAGTTACTCCTATCAATTTTTATCTTTTTTTTTAAATTAAAGCTGATAAAATTTCCTACAAACTAGTTATTTACATTTTTTTGTAGGACCAACCATAAGCGAGTTATAGAGTTGGATATAAATAATCTTTAACAAAAATTTGCTTAAAATAAAATGTTTGAAAAACCGATATTAAACTAAATTAATTGGGTCTAACACTTTAGTAGAGGAAAAAGGAGAAGACATAAAAGTCACTAAAGTCTTCAGAGTTGTTTTTAATACTAAATTTGCTTATATGCAAGCGCTTAATTAAGATAACAGTTTTTTGGTTTCTTGCTTATATCTCGAAAACAGTTACTCCTATCAATTTTTATCTTTTTTTCAAAATTAAAGCTGATAAAATTTCCTACAATCTAGTTATTTACATTTTTTTGTAGGACCAACCATAAGCGAGTTATAGAGTTGGATATAAATAATCTTTAACAAAAATTTGCATAAAATAAAATGTTTGAAAAACCGATATTAAACTAAATTAATTGGGTCTAACACTTTAGTATAGGAAAAAGGAGAAGATATAAAATTCACCAAAGTCTTCAGAGTTGTTTTTAATACTAAATTCGCTTATATGCAAGCGCTTAATTAAGATAACAGTTTTTTGGTTTCTTGCTTATATCTCGAAAACAGTTACTCCTATCAATTTTTATCTTTTTACTAAAATTAAAGCTGATAAAATTTCCTACAAAATAGTAATTTGCATTTTTTATGTAGGACTAACCATAAGCGAAAAATAAGTTTGATAATAATTAATATTTAAAAAAAAAGTGCTTTAACAGAAAATGTCTTGTGATTTAAAATACACTTAATTTAATGGGTCCAATACTTTATTAGAAGAAAAAGGAGGTGACATAAAAGTCACTGAAGTCTTCAGAGTCGATTTTAAATGCTGCATTTTCGTCTTCGTCTCAAAAATTGAAAACTGAATTACATTTTTGTTCAGTAGCAGTTACAGTTTTCTTATTGGTTTTTTGCTTATATCTCGAAAACAGTTACTTCTATCAATTTTTATCTTTTTTTTAGGATTAAAGCTGATAAAATTTCCTACAAAATAGCTACTTGCATTTTTCTTGTAGGACCAACCATAAGCGAGTTATAGAGTTGGATATAAATAATCTTTAACAAAAATTTGCTTTAAAATAAAATGTTTGAAAAACCGAAATTAAACTAAATTAATTAAGACTAACACTTCAGTGGAGGAAAAAGGGGAAGACATAAAAGTCACCAAAGTCTTGAGAGTCGTTTTTAGTCGTCATATTAATAACAATAACATTAATAATAATAACACTAATAGTACTAAATTTGCTTATATGCAAGCGCTTAATTAAGGTAACAGTTTCTTGCTTATATCTCGAAAACAGTTACTCCTATCAATTTTTATCTTTTTTTAGGATTAAAGCTGATAAAATTTCCTACAAAATAGCTAGTTGCATTTTTCTTGTAGGACCAACCATAAGCGAGTTATAGAGTTGGATATAAATAATCTTTAACAAAAATTTGCTTTGAAATAAAATGTTTGAAAAACCGAAATTAAACTAAATTAATTAAGACTAACACTTTAGTGGAGGAAAAAGGGGAAGACATAAAAGTCACCAAAGTCTTGAGAGTCGTTTTTAGTCGTCATATTAATAACAATAACATTAATAATAATAATACTAATAGTACTAAATTTGCTTATATGCAAGCGCTTAATTAAGGTAACAGTTTCTTGCTTATATCTCGAAAACAGTTACTCCTATCAATTTTTATCTTTTTACTAAAATTAAAGCTGATAAAATTTTCTACAAAATAGTTATTTGCATTTTTCATGTAGGACTAACCATAAGCGAGATATAAGTTTGAAAATAATTAATATTTAAAACAAAAGTGCTTTAACAGGAAATGTCTTGTGATTTAAAATACACTTAATTTATTGGGTCCAATACTTTATTAGAAGAAAAAGGAGGTGACATAAAAGTCACTGAAGTCTTTAGAGTCGTTTTTAAATGCTGCATTTTTGTCATCGTCTCAAACATTGAAAACTGAATTACATTTTTGTTCAGTAACAGTTACAGTTTTCTTATTGGTTTTTTGCTTATATCTCGAAAACAGTTACACCTATCAAATTTTATCTTTCTTTCAAAATTCAAGCTGATAAAATTTCTTACAAAATAGTTATTTGCATGTTTCTTGTAGGACCAACCATAAGCGAGTTATAGAGTTGGATATAAATAATATTTAACAAAAATTTGCTTTAAAATAAAATGTTTGAAAAACTGAAATTAAACTAATTTAATTGTGTCGAACACTTTAGTAGAGGAAAAAGAAAAAGACATAGAAGTCACTAAAGGTTTCAGAGTCGTCTTTAGTCGTCATATTAATAACAATAACATTAATAATAATAATACTAATAGTACTAAATTTGCTTATATGCAAACGCTTAATTAAGGTAACAGTTTTTTGGTTTCTTGCTTATATCTCGAAAACAGTTACTCCTATCAATTTTTATCTTTTTGCTAAAATTAAAGCTGATAAAATTTCCTACAAAATAGTTATTTGCATTTTTCATGTAAGACTAACCATAAGCGAGATATAAGTTTGAAAATAATTAAAATTTAAAAAAAAAGTGCTTTAACAGAAAATGTCTTGTGATTAAAATACACTTAATTTAATGGGTCCAATACTTTATTAGAAGAAAAAGGAGGTGACATAAAAGTCACCAAAGTCTTGAGAGTGGTTTTTAGTCGTCATATATATATGCAAGCGCTTAATTAAGGTAACAGTTTTTTGGTTTCTTGCTTATATCTCGAAAACAGTTACTCTTATCAATTTTTATCTTTTTTTTTCAAAATTAAAGCTGATAAAATTTCCTACAAAATAGTTATTTGCATTTTTTTTGTAGGACCAACCATAAGCGAGTTATGGAGTTGGATATAAATAATCTTTAACAAAAATTTGCTTTAAAATAAAATGTTTGAAAAACCGAAATTAAACTAAATTAATTAAGACTAACACTTTAGTGGAGGAAAAAGGAGAAGACATAAAAGTCACCAAAGTCTTGAGAGTCGTTTTTAGTCGTCATATTAATAACAATAACATTAATAATAATAATACTAATAGTACTAAATTTGCTTATATGCAAGCGCTTAATTAAGGTAACAGTTTCTTGCTTATATCTCGAAAACAGTTACTTCTATCAATTTTTATCTTATTACTAAAATTAAAGCTGATAAAATTTCCTACAAAATAGTTATTTGCATTTTTCATGTAGGACTAACCATAAGCGAGATATAACTTTAAAAATTATTAATATTTAAAAAAAAAAGTGCTTTAACAGAAAATGTCTTGTGATTTAAAATACACTTAATTTATTAGGTTTAATACTTTATTAGAAGAAAAAGGTGGTGACATATAAGTCACTGAAGTCTTCAGAGTCGATTTAAATGCTGCATTTTTGTCTTCGTCTCAAACATTGAAAACTGAATTACATTTTTGTTCAGTAACTGTAACAGTTTTCACTTTGGTTTTTTGCTTATATCTAGAAAACAATTACTCCTATCAATTTTTATCTTTCTATCAAAATTAAAGCTGATAAAATTTCCCACAAAATAGTTATTTGCATTTTTCTTGTAGGACCAACCATAAGCGAGTTATAGAGTTGGATATAAATAATCTTTAACAAAAATTTGCTTTAAAATAAAATGTTTGAAAAACCGATATTACACTAAATTAATTGTGTCTAACACTTTAGTAGAGGAAAAAGGAGATGACATAAAAGTCACCAAAATCTTCAGAGTTGTTTTTAGTACTAAATTTGCTTATATGCAAGCGCTTAATTAAGGTAACAGTTTTTTGGTTTCTTGCTTATATCTCGAAAACAGTTACTCCGATCAATTTTTATCTTTTTACTAAAATTAAAGCTGATAAAATTTCCTACAAAATAGTTATTTGCTTTTTTTATGTAGGACTAACCATAAGCGAAATATAAGTTTGAAAATAATTAATATTTAAAAAAAGTGCTTTAACAGAAAATGTCTTGTGATTTAAAATACACTTAATTTATTGGGTCCAATACTTTATTAGAAGAAAAAGGAGGTGACATAAAATCACTGAAGTCTTCAGAGTCGTTTTTAAATGCTGCATTTTCGTCTTCGTCTCAAACATTGAAAACTGAATTACATTTTTGTTCAGGAACAGTTACAGTTTTCTTATTGGTTTTTTGCTTATATCTCGAAAACAGTTACTCCTATCAAATTTTATCTTTTTTCCAAAATTAAAGCTGATAAAAGTTCCTACAAAATAGTTATTTACATTTTTCTTGTAGGACCAAGCATAAACGAGTTATAGAGTGGGATATAAATAATATTTAACAAAAATTTGCTTTAAAATAAAATGCTTGAAAAACCGGAATTAAACTAAATTAATTGTGTCTAACACTTTAGTAGAGGAAAAAGGAGAAGACATAAAAGTCACCAAAATCTTCAGAGTTGTTTTTAGTACTAAATTTGCTTATAAGCAAACGCTTAATTAAGGTAACAGTTTTTTGGTTTCTTGCTTATATCTCGAAAACAGTTACTCCTATCAATTTTTATCTTTCTTTCAAGATTAAAGCTGATAAAATTTCTTACAAAATAGTTATTTGCATTTTTCTTGTAGGACAACCATAAGCGAGTTATAGAGTTGGATATAAATAATATTTAACAAAAACTTGTTTTAAAATAAAATGTTTGAAAAACTAAAATTAAACTAAATTAATTGTGTCTAACACTTTAGTAGAGGCAAAATGAAAAGACATAAAAGTCACTAATGGTTTCAGAGTCGTCTTTAGTCGTCATATTAATAACAATAACATTAATAATAATAATACTAATAGTACTAAATTTGCTTATATGCAAGCGCTTAATTAAGGTAACAGTTTCTTGCTTATATCTCGAAAACAGGTACTTCTATCAATTTTTATCTTTTTACTAAAATTAAAGCTGATAAAATTTCCTACAAAATAGTTATTTGCATTTTTCATGTAGGACTAACCATAAGCGAGATATAAGTTTGAAAATAATTAATATTTAAAAAAAAGTGCTTTAACAGAAAATGTTTTGTGATTTAAAATACACTTAATTTATTAGGTCCAATACTTTATTAGAAGAAAAAGGAGGTGACATATAAGTCACTGAAGTCTTCAGAGTCGATTTTAAATGCTGCATTTTCGTCTTCGTCTCAAACATTGAAAACTGAATTACATTTTTGTTTAGTAACTGTAACAGTTTTTACTTTGGTTTTTTGCTTATATCTCGAAAACAATTACTTCTATCAATTTTTATCTTTCTTTCAAAATTAAAGCTGATAAAATTTCCTACAAAATAGTTATGTGCATTTCTTTTGTCAGACTAACCATAAGCGAGTTATAGAGTTGGATATAAATAATCTTTAACAAAAATTTGCTTTAAAATAAAATGTTTGAAAAACCTAAATTAAACTAAATTAATTGAGTCTAACACTTTAGTATAGGAAAAAGGAGAAAACATAAAAAGCACCAAAGTCTTCAGAGTCGTTTTTGGTCGTCATATTAATAACAATAACATTAATAATAATAATACTAATAGTACTAAATTTGCTTATATGCAAGCGCTTTATTAAGGTAACAGTTTTTTGGTTTCTTGCTTATATCTCGAAAACAGTTACTCCTATCAATTTTTATTTTTTTACTAAAATTAAAGCTGATAAAATTTTCTACAAAATAGTTATTTGCACTTTTCTTGTAGGACCAAGCATAAACGAGTTATAGAGTTGGATATAAATAATATTTAACAAAAATTTGCTTTAAAATAAAATGCTTGAAAAACCGGAATTAAACTAAATTAATTGTGTCTAACACTTTAGTAGAGGAAAAAGGAGAAGACATAAAAGTCACTACATGCTTCAGAGTTGTCTTTAGTCGTCATATTAATAACAATATCATTAATAATAATAATACTAATAGTACAAAATTTGCTTAAATGCAAACGCTTAATTAAGGTGACAGTTTTTTGGTTTCTTGCTTATATCTCGAAAACAGTTACTCCTATCAATTTTTATCTTTTTACTAAAATTAAAGCTGATAAAATTTCCTAAAAAATAGTTATTTGCATTTTTCTTGTAGGACCAACCATAAGCGAGTTATAGAGTTGGATATAAATAATATTTAACAAAAACTTGCTTTAAAATAAAATGTTTGAAAAACAAAAATTAAACTAAATTAATTGTGTCTAACACTTTAGTTGAGGAAAAAGGAGAAGACATTAAAGTCACTAAAGGTTTCAGAGTCGTCTTTAGTCGTCATATTAATAACAATAACATGAATAATAATAATACTAATAGTACTAAATTTGCTTATATGCAAGCGCTTAATTAAGGTAACAGTTTCTTGCTTATATCTCGAAAACAGTTACTTCTATCAATTTTTATCTTTTTACTAAAATTAAAGCTGATAAAATTTCCTACAAAATAGTTATTTGCATTTTTCATGTAGGACTAACCATAAGCGAGATATAAGTTTGAAAATAATTAATATTTAAAAAAAAGTGATTTAACAGAAAATGTTTAGTGATTTAAAATACACTTAATTTATTAGGTACAATACTTTATTAGAAGAAAAAGGAGGTGACATATAAGTCACTGAAGTCTTCAGAGTCGATTTTAAATGCTGCATTTTCGTCTTCGTCTCAAACATTGAAAACTGAATTACATTTTTGTTCAGTAACAGTTACAGTTTTCATATTGGTTTTTTGCTTATATCTCGAAAACAGTTACTCCTATCAATTTTTATCTTTTTTTTAAAATTAAAGCTGATAAAATTTCCTACAAAATAGTTATTTGCATTTTTCTTGTAGGACCAACCATAAGCGAGTTATAGAGTTGGATATAAATAATATTTAACAAAAACTTGCTTTAAAATAAAATGTTTGAAAAACTAAAATTAAACTAAATTAATTGTGTCTAACACTTTAGTAGAGGAAAAAGGAGAAGACATAAAAGTCACTAAAGGTTTCAGAGTCGTCTTTAATCGTCATATTAATAACAATAACATTAATAATAATAATACTACTAGTACTAAATTTGCTTACATGCAAACGCTTAATTAAGGTAACAGTTTTTTGGTTTCTTGCTTATATCTCAAAAACAGTTACTTATTTCAATTTTTATTTTTTTACAATCATTAAAGCTGATAAAATTTCCTACAAAATAGTTATTTGAATTTTTCATGTAAGACTAACCTTAAGCGAGATATAAGTTTAAAAATTATTAATATTTAAAAAAAAAGTGCTTTAACAGAAAATGCCTTGTGATTTAAAATACACTTAATTTATTGGTTCCAATACTTTATTAGAAGAAAAAGGAGGTGACATAAAAGTCGCTGAAGTCTTCAGAGTCGATTTTAAATGCTGCATTTTCGTCTTCGTCTCAAACATTGAAAACTGAATTACATTTTTGTTCAGTAACTGTAACAGTTTTCACTTTGGTTTTTTGCTTATATCTCGAAAACAATTACTCCAATCAATTTTTATCTATCTTTCAAAATTAAAGCTGATAAAATTTCCAACAAAATAGTTATTTACATTTTTCTTGTAGGACCAAGTATAAACGAGTTATAGAGTTGGATATAAATAATATTTAACAAAAATTTGCTTTACAATAAAATGCTTGAAAAACGGGAATTAAACTAAATTAATTGTGTCTAACACTTTAGTAGAGGAAAAAGGAGAAGACATAAAAGTCACTAAATGTTTGAGAGTCGTCTTTAGTCGTCATATTAATAACAATAACATTAATAATAATAATACTAATAGTACTAAATTTGCTTATATGCAAACGCTTAATTAAAGTAACAGTTTTTTGGTTTCTTGCTTATATCTCGAAAACAGTTACTCCTATCAATTTTTATCTTTTTTTCAGAATTAAAGCTGATAAAATTTTCTACAAAATAGTTATTTGCATTTTTTTGTAGGTCCAACCATAAGCGAGTTATAGAGTTGGATATAAATAATCTTTAACAAAAATTTGCTTTAAAATTAAATGTTTGAAAATTCGATATTAAACTAAATTAATTTGGTCTAACACATTAGTAGAGGAAAAAGGAGAAGACATAAAAGTCACCAAAGTCTTCAGAGTTGTTTTTAGTACAAAATTTGCTTAGAAGCAAACGCTTAATTAAGGTAACAGTTTTTTGGTTTCTTGCTTATATCTCGAAAACAGTAACTCCTATCAATTTTTATCGTTTTACTAAAATTAAAGCTGATAAAATTTCCTACAAAATAGTAATTTGCATTTTTTATGTAGGACTAACCATAAGCGAGATATAAGTTTGAAAATAATTAATATTTAAAAAAAAGTGCTTTAACAGAAAATGTCTTGTGATTTAAAATACACTTAATTTAATGAGTCCAATACTTTATTAGAAGAAAAAGGAGGTGACATAAAAGTCACTGAAGTCTTCAGAGTCGATTTTAAATGCTGCATTTTCGTCTTCATCTCAAACATTGAAAACTGAATTACATTTTTGTTCAGTAACAGTTACAGTTTTCTTATTGGTTTCTTGCTTATATCTCGAAAACAGTTACTCCTATCAATTTTTATCTTTCTTTCAAGATTAAAGCTGATAAAATTTCTTACAAAATAGTTATTTGCATTTTTCTTGTAGGACAACCATAAGCGAGTTATAGAGTTGGATATAAATAATATTTAACAAAAACTTGTTTTAAAATAAAATGTTTGAAAAACTAAAATTAAACTAAATTAATTGTGTCTAACACTTTAGTAGAGGCAAAATGAAAAGACATAAAAGTCACTAATGGTTTCAGAGTCGTCTTTAGTCGTCATATTAATAACAATAACATTAATAATAATAATACTAATAGTACTAAATTTGCTTATATGCAAGCGCTTAATTAAGGTAACAGTTTCTTGCTTATATCTCGAAAACAGTTACTTCTACCAATTTTTATCTTTTTACTAAAATTAAAGCTGATAAAATTTCCTACAAAATAGTTATTTGCATTTTTCATGTAGGACTAACCATAAGCGAGATATAAGTTTGAAAATAATTAATATTTAAAAAAAAGTGCTTTAACAGAAAATGTTTTGTGATTTAAAATACACTTAATTTATTAGGTCCAATACTTTATTAGAAGAAAAAGGAGGTGACATATAAGTCACTGAAGTCTTCAGAGTCGATTTTAAATGCTGCATTTTCGTCTTCGTCTCAAACATTGAAAACTGAATTACATTTTTGTTTAGTAACTGTAACAGTTTTTACTTTGGTTTTTTGCTTATATCTCGAAAACAATTACTTCTATCAATTTTTATCTTTCTTTCAAAATTAAAGCTGATAAAATTTCCTACAAAATAGTTATGTGCATTTCTTTTGTCAGACTAACCATAAGCGAGTTATAGAGTTGGATATAAATAATCTTTAACAAAAATTTGCTTTAAAATAAAATGTTTGAAAAACCTAAATTAAACTAAATTAATTGAGTCTAACACTTTAGTATAGGAAAAAGGAGAAAACATAAAAAGCACCAAAGTCTTCAGAGTCGTTTTTGGTCGTCATATTAATAACAATAACATTAATAATAATAATACTAATAGTACTAAATTTGCTTATATGCAAGCGCTTTATTAAGGTAACAGTTTTTTGGTTTCTTGCTTATATCTCGAAAACAGTTACTCCTATCAATTTTTATTTTTTTACTAAAATTAAAGCTGATAAAATTTTCTACAAAATAGTTATTTGCACTTTTCTTGTAGGACCAAGCATAAACGAGTTATAGAGTTGGATATAAATAATATTTAACAAAAATTTGCTTTAAAATAAAATGCTTGAAAAACCGGAATTAAACTAAATTAATTGTGTCTAACACTTTAGTAGAGGAAAAAGGAGAAGACATAAAAGTCACTAAATGCTTCAGAGTTGTCTTTAGTCGTCATATTAATAACAATAACATTAATAATAATAATACTAATAGTACAAAATTTGCTTAAATGCAAACGCTTAATTAAGGTGACAGTTTTTTGGTTTCTTGCTTATATCTCGAAAACAGTTACTCCTATCAATTTTTATCTTTTTACTAAAATTAAAGCTGATAAAATTTCCTACAAAATAGTTTTTTGCATTTTTCATGTAGGACTAACCATAAGCGAGATATAAGTTTGAAAATAATCAATATTTAAAAAAAAAGTGCTTTAACAAAAAATGTCTTGTGATTTATAATACACTTAATTTATTGGGTCCAATACTTTATTAGAAGAAAAAGGAGGTGACTTAAAAGTCACTGAAGTCTTCAGAGTGGTTTTTAAATGCTGCATTTTCGTCTACGTCTCAAACATTGAAAACTGAATTACATTTTTGTTCAGTAACTGTTACAGTTTTCAATTTGGTTTTTTGCTTATATCTCGAAAACAGTTACTCCTATCAATTTTTATCTTTTTTTTCAATATTCAAGCTGATAAAATTTCCTACAAAATAGTTATTTGCATTTTTCTTGTAGGACCAACCATAAGCGCGTTATAGAGTTGGATATAAATAATCTTTAACAAAAATTTGCTTTAAAATAAAATGTTTGAAAAACCGAAACTAAACTAAATTAATTAAGACTAACACTTTAGTAGAGGAAAAAGGAGAAGACATAAAAGTCACCAAAGTCTTGAGAGTCGTTTTTAGTCGTCATATTAATAACAATAACATTAATAATAATAATACTAATATTACTAAATTTGCTTATATGCAAGCGCTTAATTGAGGTAACAGTTTCTTGCTTATATTTCGAAAACAGTTACTCCTATCAATTTTTATCTTTCTACTAAAATTAAAGCTGATAAAATTTCCTACAAAATAGTTATTTGCATTTTTTATGTAGGACTAACCATAAACGAGATATAAGTTTGAAAATAATTAATATTTAAAAAAAAAGTGCTTTAACAGAAAATGTCTTGTGATTTAAAATACACTTAATTTATTGGGTCCAATACTTTATTAGAAGAAAAAGGAGGTGACATAAAAGTCACTGAAGTCTTCAGAGTCGTTTTTAAATGATGCATTTTCGTCTTCGTCTCAAACATTGAAAACTGAATTACATTTTTGTTTAGTAACTGTAACAGTTTTCACTTTGGTTTTTTGCTTATATCTCGAAAACAATTACTCCTATCAATTTTTATCTTTCTTTCAAAATTAAAGCTGATAAAATTTCCTACAAAATAGTTATGTGCATTTCTTTTGTAGGACCAAGTATAAGCGAGTTATAAAGATGGATATAAATAATATTTAACAAAAATTTGCTTTAAAATAAAATGTTTGAAATACTGAAATTAAACTAAATTAATTGTGTCTAACACTTTAGTAGAGGAAAAAGGAGGAGACATAAAAGTCACTAAAGGTTTCAGAGTCGTCTTTAATCGTCATACTAATAACAACAACATTAATAATAATAATACTAATAGTACTAAATTTGCTTGTATGCAAACGCTTAATTAAGGTGACAGTTTTTTGGTTTCTTGCTTATATCTCGAAAACAGTTACTCCTATCAATTTTTATCTTTTTACTAAAATTAAAGCTGATAAAATTTCCTACAAAATAGTTTTTGCATTTTTCATGTAGGACTAACCATAAGCGAGATATAAGTTTGAAAATAATCAATATTTAAAAAAAAGTGCTTTAACAAAAAATGTCTTGTGATTTAAAATACACTTAATTTATTGGGTCCAATACTTTATTAGAAGAAAAAGGAGGTGACTTAAAAGTCACTGAAGTCTTCAGAGTCGTTTTTAAATGCTGCATTTTCGTCTACGTCTCAAACATTGAAAACTGAATTACATTTTTGTTCAGTAACAGTTACAGTTTTCTTATTGGTTTTTTGCTTATATCTCGAAAACAGTTACTCCTATCAATTTTTATCTTTTTTTAAAAATTCAAGCTGATAAAATTTCCTACAAAATAGTTATTTGCATTTTTCTTGTAGGACCAACCATAAGCGAGTTATAGAGTTAGATATAAATAATCTTTAACAAAAATTTGCTTTAAAATAAAATGTTTGAAAAACCGAAATTAAACTAAATTAATTAAGACTAACACTTTAGTAGAAGAAAAAGGAGAAGACATAAAAGTCACCAAAGTCTCGAAAGTCGTTTTTAGTCGTCATATTAATAACAATAACATTAATAATAATAATACTAATATTACTAAATTTGCTTATATGCAAGCGCTTAATTAAGGTAACAGTTTCTTGCTTATATCTCGAAAACAGATACTTCTATCAATTTTTATTTTTTTACTAAAATTAAAGCTGATAAAATTTCCTACAAAATAGTTATTTGCATTTTTCTTGTAGGACCAAGTATAAGCGAGTTATAAAGATGGATATAAATAATATTTAACAAAAATTTGCTTTAAAATAAAATGTTTGAAAAACCTAAATTAAACTAAATTAATTGAGTCTAACACTTTAGTATAGGAAAAGAGAGAAAACATAAAAGTCACCAAAGTCTTCAGAGTTGTTTTTGGTCGTCATATTAATAACAATAACATTAATAATAATAAAACTAATAGTACTAAATTTGCTTATATGCAAGCGCTTTATTAAGGTAACAGTTTTTTGGTTTCTTGCTTATATCTCGAAAACAGTTACTCCTATCAATTTTTATCTTTTTACTAAAATTAAAGCTGATAAAATTTCCTACAAAATAGTTATTTGCATTTATCTTGTAGGACCAAGTATAAGCGAGTTATAAAGATGGATATAAATAATATTTAACAAAAATTTGCTTTAAAATAAAATGTTTGAAATACTGAAATTAAACTAAATTAATTAAGACTAACACTTTAGTAGAAGAAAAAGGAGAAGACATAAAAGTTACCAAAGTCTCGAAAGTTGTTTTTAGTCGTCATATTAATAACAATAACATTAATAATAATAATACTAATATTACTAAATTTGCTTATATGCAAGCGCTTAATTAAGGTAACAGTTTCTTGCTTATATCTCGAACACAGTTACTTCTATCAATTTTTATTTTTTTACTAAAATTAAAGCTGATAAAATTTCCTACAAAATAGTTATTAGCATTTTTCTTGTAGGACCAAGTATAAGCGAGTTATAAAGATGGATATAAATAATATTTAACAAAAATTTGCTTTAAAATAAAATGTTTGAAAAACCTAAATTAAACTAAATTAATTGAGTCTAACACTTTAGTATAGGAAAAGGGAGAAAACATAAAAGTCACCAAAGTCTTCAGAGTCGTTTTTGGTCGTCATATTAATAACAATAACATTAATAATAATAAAACTAATAGTACTAAATTTGCTTATATGCAAGCGCTTTATTAAGGTAACAGTTTTTTGGTTTCTTGCTTATATCTCGAAAACAGTTACTCCTATCAATTTTTATCTTTTTACTAAAATTAAAGCTGATAAATATTCCTACAAAATAGTTATTTGCATTTTTCTTGTAGGACCAAGTATAAGCGAGTTATAAAGATGGATATAAATAATATTTAACAAAAATTTGCTTTAAAATAAAATGTTTGAAATACTGAAATTAAACTAAATTAATTGTGTCTAACACTTTAGTAGAGGAAAAAGGAGGACACATAAAAGTCACTAAAGGTTTCAGAGACGTCTTTAATCGTCATACTAATAACAATAACATTAATAATATTAATACTAATAGTACTAAATTTGCTTGTATGCCAACGCTTAATTAAGGTGACAGTTTTTTGGTTTCTTGCTTATATCTCGAAAACAGTTACTCCTATCAATTTTTATCTTTTTACTAAAATTAAAGCTGATAAAATTTCCTACAAAATAGTTTTTTGCATTTTTCATGTAAGACTAACCATAAGCGAGATATAAGTTTGAAAATAATCAATATTTAAAAAAAAAGTGCTTTAACAAAAAATGTCTTGTGATTTAAAATACACTTAATTTATTGAGTCCAATACTTTATTAGAAGAAAAAAGAGGTGACTTAAAAGTCACTGAAGTCTTCAGAGTCGTTTTTAAATGCTGCATTTTTGTCTACGTCTCAAACATTGAAAACTGAATTACATTTTTGTTCAGTAACAGTTACAGTTTTCTTATTGGTTTTTTGCTTATATCTCGAAAACAGTTACTCCTATCAATTTTTATCTTTTTTTCAAAATTCAAGCTGATAAAATTTCCTACAAAATAGTTATTTGCATTTTTCTTGTAGGACCAACCATAAGCGAGTTAAAGAGTTGGATATAAATAATCTTTAACAAAAATTTGCTTTAAAATAAAATGTTTGAAAAACCGAAATTAAACTAAATTAATTAAGACTAACACTTTAGTAGAGGAAAAAGAAAAGACATAAAAGTCACCAAAGTCTTGAGAGTCGTTTTTAGTCGTCATATTAATAACAATAACATTAATAATAATAATACTAATATTACTAAATTTGCTTATATGCAAGCGCTTAATTAAGGTAACAGTTTCTTGCTTATATCTCGAAAACAATTCCTTCTATCAATTTTTATTTTTTTACTAAAATTAAAGCTGATAAAATTTCCTACAAAATAGTTATTTGCATTTTTCATGTAGGGCTAACCATAAGCGAGATATAAGTTTGAAAATAATTAATATTTAAAAAAAAAAGTGCTTTAACAGAAAATGTCTTGTAATTTAAAATACACTTAATTTATTGGGTCCAATACTTTATTAGAAGAAAAAGGAGGTGACATAAAAGTCACTGAAGTCTTCAGAATCGTTTTTAAATGATGCATTTTCGTCTTCGTCTCAAACATTGAAAACTGAATTACATTTTTGTTCAGTAACTGTAACAGTTTTCACTTTGGTTTTTTGCTTATATCTCGAAAACAATTACTCCTATCAATTTTTATCTTTCTTTCAAAATTAAAGCTGATAAAATTTCCTACAAATTAGTTATTTGCATTTCTTTTGTAAGACCAACCATAAGCGAGTTATAGAGTTGGATATAAATAATCTTTAACAAAAATTTGCTTTAAAATAAAATGTTTGAAAAACCTAAATTAAACTAAATTAATTGAGTCTAACACTTTAGTATAGGAAAAAGGAGAAGACATAAAAGTCACCAAAGTCTTCAGAGTCGTTTTTGGTCTTCATATTAATAACAATAACATTAATAATAATAATACAAATAGTACTAAATTTGCTTATATGCAAACGCTTAATTAAGGTAACAGTTTTTTGGTTTCTTGCTTATATCTCGAAAACAGTTACTTCTATCAATTTTTATCTTTTAACTAAAATTAAAGCTGATAAAATTTCCTACAAAATAGTTATTTGCATTTTTCATGTAGGACTAACCATAAGCGAGATATAAGTTTGAAAATAATTAATATTTAAAAAAAAGTGCTTTAACAGGAAATGTCTTGTGATTTAAATTACACTTAATTTTATGGGTCCAATACTTTATTAGAAGAAAAAGGAGGTGACATAAAAGTCACTGAAGTCTTCAGAGTCGTTTTTAAATGATGCATTTTCGTCTTCGTCTCAAACATTGAAAACTGAATTACATTTTTGTTCAGTAACAGTTTCAGTTTTCTTATTGGTTTTTTGCTTATATCTCGAAAACAGTTACTCCTATCAATTTTTATCTTTTTTTTAAAATTCAAGCTGATAAAATTTCCTACAAAATAGTTATTTGCATTTTCCTTGTAGGACCAACCATAAGCGCGTTATAGAGTTGGATATAATTAATCTTTAACAAAAATTTGCTTTAAAATAAAATGTTTGAAAAACCGAAACTAAACTAAATTAATTAAGACTAACACTTTAGTAGAGGAAAAAGGAGAAGACATAAAAGTCACCAAAGTCTTGAGAGTCGTTTTTAGTCGTCATATTAATAACAATAACATTAATAATAATAATACTAATATTACTAAATTTGCTTATATGCAAGCGCTTAATTAAGGTAACAGTTTCTTGCTTATATTTCGAAAACAGTTACTCCTATCAATTTTTATCTTTTTACTAAAATTAAAGCTGATAAAATTTCCTACAAAATAGTTATTTGCATTTTTTATGTAGGACTAATCATAAGCGAGATATAATTTTGAAAATAATTAATATTTAAAAAAAAAAGTGCTTTAACAGAAAATGTCTTGTGATTTAAAATACACTTAATTTATTGGGTCCAATACTTTATTAGAAGAAAAAGGAGGTGACTTAAAAGTCACTGAAGTCTTCAGAGTCGTTTTTAAATGCTGCATTTTCGTCTACGTCTCAAACATTGAAAACTGAATTACATTTTTGTTCAGTAACTGTTACAGTTTTCACTTTGGTTTTTTGCTTATATCTCGAAAACAGTTACTTCTATAAATTTTTATCTTTCCTTAAAAATTAAAGCTGATAAAATTTCCTACAATATAGTTTTAGCATTTTTTTTGTAGGACCAACCATAAGCGAGTTATAGAGTTTGATATAAATAATCTTTAACAAAAATTTGCTTTAAAATAAAATGTTTGAAAATCCGAAATTAAACTAAATTAATTGGGTCTAACACTTTAGTAGAGGAAAAAGGAGAACACATAAAAGTCACTAAAGGTTTCAGAGTTGTCTTTAATCGTCATACTAATAACAATAACCTTAATAATAATAATACTAATAGTACTAAATTTGCTTGTATGCAAACGCTTAATTAAGGTGACAGTTTTTTGGTTTCTTGCTTATATCTCGAAAACAGTTGCTCCTATCAATTTTTATCTTTTTACTAAAATTAAAGCTGATAAAATTTCCTAGAAAATAATTTTTTGCATTTTTCATGTAGGACTAACCATAAGCGAGATATAAGTTTGAAAATAATCAATATTTAAAAAAAAAGTGCTTTAACAAAAAATGTCTTGTGATTTAAAATACACTTAATTTATTGGGTCCAATACTTTATTAGAAGAAAAAGGAGAAGACATAAAAGTCACCAAAGTCTTCAGAGTCGTTTTTGGTCTTCATATTAATAACAATAACATTAATAATAATAATACTAATATTACTAAATTTGCTTATATGCAAGCGCTTAATTAAGGTAACAGTTTCTTGCTTATATTTCGAAAACAGTTACTCCTATCAATTTTTATCTTTTTACTAAAATTAAAGCTGATAAAATTTCCTACAAAATAGTTATTTGCATTTTTTATGTAGGACTAATCATAAGCGAGATATAATTTTGAAAATAATTAATATTTAAAAAAAAAAGGGCTTTAACAGGAAATGTCGTGTGATTTAAATTACACTTAATTTATTGGGTCCACTACTTTATTAAAAGAAAAAGGAGGTGACTTAAAAGTCACTGAAGTCTTCAGAGTCGTTTTTAAATGCTGCATTTTCGTCTACGTCTCAAACATTGAAAACTGAATTACATTTTTGTTCAGTAACAGTTACAGTTTTCTTATTGGTTTTTTGCTTATATCTCGAAAACAGTTACTCCTATCAATTTTTATCTTTTTTTCAAAATTCAAGCTGATAAAATTTCCTACAAAATAGTTATTTGCATTTTTCTTGTAGGACCAACCATAAGCGAGTTATAGAGTTGGATATAAATAATCTTTAACAAAAATTTGCTTTAAAATAAAATGTTTGAAAAACCGAAATTAAACTAAATTAATTAAGACTAACACTTTAGTGGAGGAAAAAGGAGAAGACATAAAAGTGACCAAAGTCTTGAGAGTCGTTTTTAGTCGTCATATTAATAACAATAACATTAATAATAATAATACTAATACTACTAAATTTGCTTATATGCAAGCGCCTAATTAAGGTAACAGTTTCTTGCTTATATCTCGAAAACAGTTACTCCTATCAATTTTTATTTTTTTACTAAAATTAAAGCTGATAAAATTTCCTACAAAATAGTTATTTGCATTTTTCATGTAGGACTAACCATAAGCGAGATATAAGTTTGAAAATAATTAATATTTAAAAAAAAAGTGCTTTAACAGAAAATGTCTTGTGATTTAAAATACACTTAATTTATTGGGTCCAATACTTTATTAGAAGAAAATGGAGGTGACATAAAAGTCACTGAAGTCTTCAGAGTCGTTTTTAAATGCTGCATTTTCGTCTTCGTCTCAAACATTGAAAACTGGATTACATTTTTGTTCAGTAACAGTCACAGTTTTCTTATTGGTTATTTGCTTATATCTCGAAAACAGTTACTCCTATCAAATTTTATCTTTCTTCCAAAATTAAAGCTGATAAAATTTCCTACAAAATAGTTATTTGCATTTCTTTTGTAAGACCAACCATAAGCGAGTTATAGAGTTGGATATAAATAATCTTTAACAAAAATTTGCTTTAAAATAAAATGTTTGAAAAACCGAAATTAAACTAAATTAATTGGGTCTAACACTTTAGTAGAAGTAAAAGGAGTAGACGTAAAAGTCCCCAAAGTCTTCAGAGTCGTTTTTAATCGTCATATTAAAAACAATAACATTAATAATAATAATACTAATAGTACTAAATTTGCTTATATGCAAACGCTTAATTAAGGTAACAGTTTTTTGGTTTCTTGCTAATATCTCGAAAACAGTTACTCCTATCAATTTTTATCTTTTTACTAAAATTAAAGCTGATAAAATTTCCTACAAAATAGTTATTTGCATTTTTCATGTAGGACTAACCATAAGCGAGATATAAGTTTGAAAATAATTAATATTTAAAAAAAAAGTGCTTTAACAGAAAATGTCTTGTGATTTAAAATACACTTAATTTATTGGGTCCAATACTTTATTAGAAGAAAATGGAGGTGACATAAAAGTCACTGAAGTCTTCAGAGTCGTTTTTAAATGCTGCATTTTCGTCTTCGTCTCAAACATTGAAAACTGGATTACATTTTTGTTCAGTAACAGTCACAGTTTTCTTATTGGTTATTTGCTTATATCTCGAAAACAGTTACTCCTATCAAATTTTATCTTTTTTCCAAAATTAAAGCTGATAAAATTTCCAACAAAATAGTTATTTACATTTTTCTTGTAGGACCAAGCATAAACGAGTTATAGAGTTGGATATAAATAATATTTAACAAAAATTTGCTTTAAAATAAAATGCTGGAAAAACCGGAATTAAACCAAATTAATTGTGTCTAACACTTTAGTAGAGGAAAAAGGAGAAGACATAAAAGTCACTAAATGTTTCAGAGTCGTCTTTAGTCGTCATATTAATAACAATAACATTAATAATAATAATACTAATAGTACTAAATTTGCTTATATGCAAACGTTTAATTAAGGTAACAGTTTTTTGGTTTCTTGCTTATATCTCGAAAACAGTTACTCCTATCAATTTTTATATTTTTTTCAAAATTAAAGCTGATAAAATTTCCTACAAACTAGTTATTTACATTTTTTTGTAGGACCAACCATAAGCGAGTTATAGAGTTGGATATAAATAATCTTTAACAAAAATTTGCTTAAAATAAAATGTTTGAAAAACCGATATTAAACTAAATTAATTGGGTCTAACACTTTAGTATAGGAAAAAGGAGAAGATATAAAAGTCACCAAAGTCTTCAGAGTTGTTTTTAATACTAAATTTGCTTATATGCAAGCGCTTAATTAAGGTAACAGTTTTTTGGTTTCTTGCTTATATCTCGAAAACAGTTACTCCTATCAATTTTTATCTTTTTACTAAAATTAAAGCTGATAAAATTTCCTACAAAATAGTAATTTGCATTTTTTATGTAGGACTAACCATAAGCGAAAAATAAGTTTGATAATAATTAATATTTAAAAAAAAGTGCTTTAACAGAAAATGTCTTGTGATTTAAAATAGACTTAATTTAATGGGTCCAATACATTATTAGAAGAAAAAGGAGGTGACATAAAAGTCACTGAAGTCTTCAGAGTCGATTTTAAATGCTGCATTTTCGTCTTCGTCTCAAAAATTGAAAATTGAATTACATTTTTGTTCTGTAGCAGTTACAGTTTTCTTATTGGTTTTTTGCTTATATCTCGAAAACAGTTACTTTTATCAATTTTTATCTTTTTTTTAGGATTAAAGCTGATAAAATTTCCTACAAAATAGCTACTTGCATTTTTCTTGTAGGACCAACCATAAGCGAGTTATAGAGTTGGATATAAATAATCTTTAACAAAAATTTGCTTTAAAATAAAATGTTTAAAAAACCGAAATTAAACTAAATTAATTAAGACTAACACTTTAGTGGAGGAAAAAGGGGAAGACATAAAAGTCACCAAAGTCTTGAGAGTCGTTTTTAGTCGTCATATTAATAACAATAACATTAATATTAATAATACTAATAGTACTAAATTTGCTTATATGCAAGCGCTTAATTAAGGTAACAGTTTCTTGCTTATATCTCGAAAACAGTTACTTCTATCAATTTTTATTTTATTACTAAAATTAAAGCTGATAAAATTTACTACAAAATAGTTATTTGCATTTTTCATGTAGGACTAACCATAAGCGAGATATAAGTTTGATAATAATTAATATTTAAAAAAAAGGTGCTTTAACAGAAAATGTCTTGTGATTTAAAATACACTTAATTTATTGGGTCCAATACTTTATTAGAAGAAAATGGAGGTGACATAAATGTCACTGAAATCTTCAGAGTCGTTTTTAAATGCTGCATTTTCGTCTTCGTCTTAAACATTGAAAACTGGATTACATTTTTGTTCAGTAACAGTCACAGTTTTCTTATTGGTTATTTGCTTATATCTCGAAAACAGTTACTCCTATCAAATTTTATCTTTTTTCCAAAATTAAAGCTGATAAAATTTCCAACAAAATAGTTATTTACATTTTTCTTGTAGGACCAAGCATAAACGAGTTATAGAGTTGGATATAAATAATATTTTACAAAAATTTGCTTTAAAATAAAATGCTGGAAAAACCGGAATTAAACTAAATTAATTGTGTCTAACACTTTAGTAGAGGAAAAAGGAGAAGACATAAAAGTCACTAAATGTTTCAGAGTCGTCTTTAGTCGTCATATTAATAACAATAACATTAATAATAATAATACTAATAGTACTAAATTTGCTTATATGCAAACGTTTAATTAAGGTAACAGTTTTTTGGTTTCTTGCTTATATCTCGAAAACAGTTACTCCTATCAATTTTTATATTTTTTTCAAAATTAAAGCTGATAAAATTTCCTACAAACTAGTTATTTACATTTTTTTGTAGGACCAACCATAAGCGAGTTATAGAGTTGGATATAAATAATCTTTAACAAAAATTTGCTTAAAATAAAATGTTTGAAAAACCGATATTAAACTAAATTAATTGGGTCTAACACTTTAGTATAGGAAAAAGGAGAAGATATAAAAGTCACCAAAGTCTTCAGAGTTGTTTTTAATACTAAATTTGCTTATATGCGCGCTTAATTAAGGTAACAGTTTTTTGGTTTCTTGCTTATATCTCGAAAACAGTTACTCCTATCAATTTTTATCTTTTTACTAAAATTAAAGCTGATAAAATTTCCTACAAAATAGTAATTTGCATTTTTCTTGTAGGACCAAGTATAAGCGAGTTATAAAGGTGGATATTAATAATATTTAACAAAAATTTGCTTTAAAATAAAATGTTTGAAAAACCTAAATTAAACTAAATTAATTGAGTCTAACACTTTAGTATAGGAAAAAGGAGAAAACACAAAAGTCACCAAAGTCTTCAGAGTCGTTTTTGGTCGTCATATTAATCACAATAACATTAATAATAATAATACTAATAGTACTAAATTTGCTTATATGCAAGCGCTTTATTAAGGTAACAGTTTTTTGGTTCCTTGCTTATATCTCGAAAACAGTTACTCCTATCAATTTTTATCTTATTACTAAAATTAAAGCTGATAAAATTTCCTACAAAATAGTAATTTGCATTTTTCTTGTAGGACCAAGTATAAGCGAGTTATAAAGGTGGATATTAATAATATTTAACAAAAATTTGCTTTAAAATAAAATGTTTGAAAAACCGAAATTAAACTAAATTAATTAAGACTAACACTTTAGTGGAGGAAAAAGGAGAAGACATAAAAGTCACCAAAGTCTTGAGAGTCGTTTTTAGTCGTCATATTAATAACAATAACATTAATAATAATAATAATACTAATAGTACTAAATTTGCTTATATGCAAGCGCTTAATTAAGGTAACAGTTTCTTGCTTATATCTCGAAAACAGTTACTTCTATCAATTTTTATCTTATTACTAAAATTAAAGCTGATAAAATTTCCTACAAAATAGTTAAATGCATTTTTCATGTAGGACTAACCATAAGCGAGATATAACTTTAAAAATTATTAATATTTAAAAAAAAAGTGCTTTAACAGAAAATGTTTTGTGATTTAAAATACACTTAATTTATTAGGTTTAATACTTTATTAGAAGAAAAAGGTGGTGACATATAAGTCACTGAAGTCTTCAGAGTCGATTTAAATGCTGCATTTTTGTCTTCGTCTCAAACATTGAAAACTGAATTACATTTTTGTTCAGTAACTGTAACAGTTTTCACTTTGGTTTTTTGCTTATATCTCGAAAACAATTACTCCTATCAATTTTAAACTTTCTATCAAAATTAAAGCTGATAAAATTTCCTACAAATTAGTTATTTGCATTTTTCTTGTAGGACCAACCATAAGCGAGTTATAGAGTTGGATATAAATAATCTTTAACAAAAATTTGCTTTAAAATAAAATGTTTGAAAAACCGATATTAAACTAAATTAATTGTGTCTAACACTTTAGTAGAGGAAAAAGGAGAAGACATAAAAGTCACCAAAGTTTTTAGAGTTGTTTTTAGTACTAAATTTGCTTATATGCAAGCGCTTAATTAAGGTAACAGTTTTTTGGTTTCTTGCTTATATCTCGAAAACAGTTACTCCTATCAATTTTTATCTTTTTACTAAAATTTTTACTAAAATTAAAGTGACAGTAAATGCTGCATTTTCGTCTTCGTCTCAAACATTGAAAACTGTATTACATTTAAGACTTTAGTGACTTTTATGTCTCCTCCTTTTTCCTCTACTAAAGTGTTAGACACGATTAATTTTGTTTAATTTCAGTTTTTCAAACATTTTATTTTAAAGCAAATTTTTGTTAAATATTAAAAACTATAAAATGGCTTAGATTGCCTAAAAACACAGATCACACATGATCTTTCGCATAGAAATGAGAAAACGCTCATGTAACACACAAAATAAGCTCTATTTTTCCTTATTAAAAGTATTATTAATATTATTACTTTTGTTTCTATTACTATTATTATTATTATTATTATTATTGTTAGAATTATTATTATTATTATATTTATATTATTATTATTATTAACTTTTGTATAGTAAAAACACAGATCACAGATGATCTCTTGCATAGAAATGAGAAAACGCACATATAACACAAAATAAGCTTCATTTTTGCTTAGAAAACTAAGCTTACTTTTATTACTATTATTATTATTTTTATTATTAATATTATTATTATTATTATTATTATTATTAATATTATTATTATTATTATTATTGTTATTATTATTGTTAATATTATTATTATTATTATTATTAAGAACCGATTATAACTTTTGTATAGTAAATGTTTTTATACCAGTTTTAAAATGAGTTATTAATTTTAGACAATTTCTTGCCTAAAAACACAGATCACAGATGATTTCTTGCATAGAAATGAGAAAACATTCATATAACACACAAAATAAGCTTCATTTTTGCTTAGAAAACTAAGCTTACTTTTATTATTATTATTATTATTATTATTACTATTATTTTTATTATTATTATTACTATTATTTTTATTATGATTATTACTAATATTATTATTATTATTATTATTATTATTTTTATTATTAATATTATTATTATTAAAAACCGATTTTAACTTTTGTATAGTAAATGTTTTTATACCAGTTTTAAAATGAGTTATTAATTTTAGACAATTTCTTGCCTAAAAACACAGATCACAGATGATCTCCTGCATAGAAATGAGAAAACGCTCAGATAACACAAAATAAGCTTCATTTTTGCTTAGAAAAACTAAGCTTTAATTTAGAAAGAAATTCATTATTATAAGTATTATTATCATTATTATTATTATTATTATTAACTTTTGTATAGTAAATGTTTTTATACCAGTTTTAAAATGAGTGATTTATTTTAGACAATTTCTTGCCTAAAAACTATAAAATTGCTTAGATTGCCTAAAAACACAGATCACACATGATCTTTTGCATAGAAATGAGAAAACGCTCATGTAACACACAAAATAAGCTTCATTTTTCCTTATTAAAAGTATTATTATTATTATTACTATTATTATTATTATTATTATTATTATTATTATTATTATTATTATTATTATTATTATTATTATTAACTTTTGTGTAGTAAATGTTTTTATACCAGTTTTAAAATGAGTTAATAATTTTAGACAATTTCTTGCCTAAAAACACAGATAACAGATGATTTCTTGCATAGAAACGAGAAATCGCTCATATAACACACAAAATAAGCTTTATTTTTGCTTAGAAAACTAAGCTTACTTTTATTACTATTATTAATTTTATTATTATTATTATCATTATTATTATTATTATTATTATTATTATTATTGTTATTATTATTATTATTATTATTATTAAAAAATTATATTAAACAGACAGAATACGTCGTATTCTGACACAAAAAAACGAATTACGTTATAGACTTGACGAGAACGGCGTATCTCGGACTCTTATAGGACTCTTATAGGGTCAAAAAGTATCAGTTTGGATTAAAACAAATTATTTTTGTTGACTCTCAGTCTGAATTGTTCATCAGTTCAAACAAAAACGATTTGTTTTAGACGATCTTTTGCTTTGAACAAGAAAACTTACATCGAACAGACTAAAAACGTATTAATCTGGCATAAAAGAGCAATTTATGTATCACTTTGAATAAAGGCAGCTAATCCTATTCGTTTCATTGCTTAAAATAGACAAAATTGTTTATAAATCTAACAAAAACGCTGTATTCTAGCACAAAATACTAATTACATTATAGTTTCGACGAGAATAGCTTATTTGGAATGATTCTATGCTTCCAAACGAGTAAATTTTTATTAAACATGCCAAACATCATGTTTTGTCCTATAAAGACATTTTATATTGCAGTTTGTATTAAAACAAAATATTTTCGTTGATTCTTTGTTAGAAGCAGCAAACCTAGCATTAAAGAATCTGAAAACTTTGTATTCGGACACAAACCACCGAATTTTGTATCAGTTTAGACAAAAACGGTTGATTTTCGACAATATTTTGCTTTGAACAAGAAAACTTATGTCAAACTAATTAAAAACGTCTTATTTTAGCACAAAACAAAAGATCTGCGTTATAGTCTTAACGAGAGCTGTTAATTTCAAACGGTTCTATGCTTTGAAACGAGTAAACTTTCTCTGAACAGAGGAAAAACATCTTATTTCGCCTTTTAAAAACGATTCATGCCACAGTTAGGATAAAAACCAATTATTTTCGTTAATTCATTGTTACAAACAAGAAACCTTACATCAAAGAAACTGAAAACCCCTTATTCAGGCACAGAAATTCGAATTACGTTTCAGTCTGGACAAAAACTACTTACTTTAGACGATCCTTTGTTTTGAATACAAAAGCTTACATTAAAAAGATTAAAAACGTCTTATTCTGGCTGAAAACTGCAAATTATATATTACTCTAGATAAAAGCAATTTATCCTGATTACTCCTTTACTTAGAATAGAGTAAACTTATATAAAACTTAATGAAAACTTTAAATTTCGTCTCAAAGAAATAATTTACGTTATAGTTTCGACCAGCACTGTTTATTTCAAACGATTTTATGATTCGAAACTAATGAACTTTTATGGGGCAGATGCAAAACCACATATTACCATATAAAGCGTTGTTTTAAAGCAAATTATTACCTTTTGCAACAAGAAATTTCACGTCAAAGAAACTGAAAACTTCGTATCCATGCACAAATATCGAATTACGTATCAGTTTAGGCAAATACAGCTTATTTTAAACGATTCCTTGCTATAAACAAGAAAAATTTTATCAAACATATTGAAAACGTCTTATTCTCGAAAATAAGAGCAAA
Source organism: Tribolium castaneum (assembly GCF_031307605.1). NCBI lineage: Eukaryota > Metazoa > Arthropoda > Insecta > Coleoptera > Tenebrionidae > Tribolium > Tribolium castaneum. The sequence goes on from NC_087397.1 coordinate 16,030,270, forward strand.
TTATGTATCAGTTTTAACAAAAGCGGATTACACTGTTTGATTCTATGCTTAGAGTAGAGTAAACTACTATAAAACGTAATGAAAACTCTATATTCAAGCTCAAAAAACAAATTACGTTATAGTTTTGACAAAAAAAATTATTTCGGACGATTACATACTTCGAAGTAAGCAAACTTTACTTGAACAAGTGCAAAAGCTAATACTTTGCTTTAAAATAACGATTTATGTGGTAATATGGTATTTTGCATCTGTCCTATAAAAGTTTACTCGTTTCTGTGCCTGAATAAGGGGTTTTCAGTTACTTTGATGTAAGGTTTCTTGTTTGTAACAATGAATTAACGAAAATAATTGGTTTTTATCCTAACTGTGGCATGAATCGTTTGTAAAAGGCGAAATAAGATGTTTTTCCTCTGTTCAGTGAAAGTTTACTCGTTTCAAAGCATAGAACGGTTTGAAATTAAGAGCTCTCGTTAAGACTATAACGCAAATCTTTTGTTTTGTGCTAAAATAAGACGTTTTTAGTCAGTTTGATATAAGTTTTCTTGTTCAAAGCAAAATATTGTTGAAAATCAACCGTTTTTGTCTAAACTGATACAAAATTCGGTGGTTTGTGTCCGAATACAAAGTTTTCAGATTCTTTAATGTTAGGTTTGCTGCTTCTAACAAAGAATCAACGAAAATATTTTGTTTTAATACAAACTGCAATACAAAATGTCTTTATAGGACAAAACATGATGTTTGGCATCTGTTTAATAAAAATTTACTCGTTTGGAAGCATAGAATCATTCCAAATAAACTATTCTCGTCGAAACTATAATGTAATTAGTATTTTGTGCTAGAATACAGCGTTTTTGTTAGATTTATTAACAATTTTGTCTATTTTAAGCAATGAAACGAATAGCATTAGCTGCCTTTATCCAAAGTGATACATAAATTGCTCTTTTATGCCAGATTAATACGTTTTTAGTCTGTTCGATGTAAGTTTTCTTGTTCAAAGCAAAAGATCGTCTAAAATAAGCCGTTTTTGTTTGAACTGATAAACAATTCAGACTGAGAGACAACAAAAATAATTTGTTTTAATCCAAACAGATACTTTTTGACCCTATAAGAGTCCTATAAGAGTCCGAGATACGCCGCTCTCGTCAAGTCTATAACGTAATTCGTTTTTTTGTGTCAGAATACGACGTTTTCTGTCTGTTTAATATAATTTTTTAATAATATTAATAATAATAATAATAATAATAATAATAATAATAATAATAATAATAATAAAAATAATAATAGTAATAAAAGTAAGCTTAGTTTTCTAAGCAAAAATGAAGCTTATTTTGTGTGTTATATGAGCGTTTTCTAATTTCTATGCAAGAAATCATCTGTGATCTGCTTTTAGGCAAGAAATTGTCTAAAATTAATAACTCATTTTAAAACTGGTATAAAAACATTTACTATACAAAAGTTAATAATAATAATAATAATAATAATAATAATAATAATAATACTTTTAATAAATAAAAATTAAGCTTATTTTGTGTTATCTGAGCGTTTTCTCATTTCTATGCAAGAGATCATCTGTGATCTGTGTTTTTAGGCAAGAAATTGTCTAAAATTAATAACTCATTTTAAAACTGGTATAAAAACATTTACTATACAAAAGTTATAATCGGTTTTTAATAATAATAATAATAATAATAATAATAGTAATAATAATAATAAAAATAATAGTAATAATAATAATAATAATAAAAATAATAATAATAGTAGTAATAAAAGTAAGCTTAGTTTTCTAAGCAAAAATGAAGCTTATTTTGTGTTATATGAGCGTTTTCTCATTTCAATGCAAGAGATCATCTGTGATCTGTGTTTTTAGGCAAGAAATTGTCTAAAATTAATAACTCATTTTAAAACTGGTATAAAAACATTTACTATACAAAAGTTAATAATAATAATAATAATAATAATAATAATAATAATAATATTAACAATAATAATAATAATAATAATAATAATAATAATAATAATAATAATAGTTATATTAATAAAAGTAATAATAATAATAATAATAATAATAAAAATAATACTTCTAATAAGGAAAAATGGAGCTTATTTTGTGTTACATGAGCGTTTTCTCATTTCTATGCAAAAGATCATGTGTGATCTGTGTTTTTAGGCAATCTAAGCCATTTTATAGTATTTAATATTTAACAAAAATTTGCTTTAAAATAAAATGTTTGAAAAACTGAAATTAAACTAAATTAATTGTGTTTAACACTTTAGTAAAAGAAAAAGGAGGAGACATAAAAGTCACTAAAGTCTTAGAGTTGTCTTTAGTCGTCATATTAATAACAATAACATTTATAATAACAATACTAGTAGTACTAAATTTGCTTATATGCAAGCGCTTAATTAAGATAACAGTTTTTTTGTTTTTTGCTTATATCTCGAAAACAGTTACTCCTATCAATTTTTATCATTTCACCAAAATTTAAGGTGAAAAAATTTCCTACAAAATAGTTATTTGCATTTTTCATGTAGAATTAACCATAAGCGAGATATAAGTTTGAAAATAATTAATAATTAAAAATGAGTTTTAACAGAAAATGTCTTGTGATTTAAAATACACTTAATTTATTGGGTCCAATACTTAATTAGAGGAAAAAAGGAGGTGACAGTAAATGCTGCATTTTCGTCTTCGTCTCAAACATTGAAAACTGAATTACATTTTTGTTCAGTAACTGTCGTCGAAGACGAAAATGCAGCATTTACAAACGACTCTAAAAACTTCAGTGACTTATGTCTTCTCCTTTTTCCACTACTAAAGTGTTAGACACAATTAATTTAGTTTAATTTCAGTTTTTCAAACATTTTATTTTAAAGCAAATTTTTGTTAAATATTATTTATATCCAACTCTATAACTCGCTTATGGTTGGTCCTACAAGAAAAATGCAAATAACTATTTTGTAGGAAATTTTATCAGCTTAAATTTTGAAAGAAAGATAAAAATTGATAGGAGCAACTGTTTTCGAGATATAAGCAAAAAACCAAAGTGAAAACTGTTACAGTTACTGAACAAAAATGTAATTCAGTTCTCAATGTTTGAGACGAAGACGAAAATGCAGCATTTAAAATCGACTCTGAAGACTTCAGTGACTTATATGTCACCTCTTTTTTCTTCTAATAAAGTATTGGACCCAATAAATTAAGTGTATTTTAAATCACAAGACATTTTCTGTTAAAGCACTTTTTTTTTAAATATTAATTATTTTCAAACTTATATCTCGCTTATGTTTAGTCCTACATGAAAAATGCAAATAACTATTTTGTAGGAAATTTTATCAGCTTTAATTTGGTAAAAAGATAAAAATTGATAGGAGTAACTGTTTTCGAAATATCAGCAAGAAACCAAAAAACTGTTACCTTAATTAAAACCAAAGTCTTCAGAGTTGTTTTTAGTACAAAATTTGCTTATAAGCAAACGCTTAATTAAGGTAACAGTTTTTTGGTTTCTTGCTTATATCTCGAAAATAGTTACTCCTATCAGTTTTTATCGTTTTACTAAAATTAAAGCTGATAAAATTTCCTACAAAATAATATCTTGCATTTTTTATGTAGGACTAACCATAAGCGAGATATAAGTTTGAAAATAATTAATATTTAAAAAAAAGTGCTTTAACAGAAAATGTCTTGTGATTTAAAATACACTTAATTTAATGAGTCCAATACTTTATTAGAAGAAAAAGGAGGTGACATAAAAGTCACTGAAGTCTTCACAGTCGACTTTAAATGCTGCATTTTCGCCTTCATCTCAAACATTGAACACTGAAATACATTTTTGTTCAGTAACAGTTACAGTTTTCTTAGTTGGTTTCTTGCTTATATCTCGAAAACCGTTACTCCTATCAATTTTTATCTTTCTTTCAAGATTAAAGCTAATAAAATTTCTTACAAAATATTTATTTGCATTTTTCTTGTAGGACCAACCATAAGCGAGTTATAGAGTTGGATATAAATAATATTTAACAAAAACTTGCTTTAAAATAAAATGTTTGAAAAACTAAAATTTAACTAAATTAATTGTGTCTAACACTTTAGTAGAGGAAAAAGGAGAAGACATAAAAGTCACTAATGGTTTTAGAGTCGTCTTTAGTCGTCATATTAATAACAATAACATTAATAATAATAATACTAATAGTACTAAATTTGCTTATATGCAAGCGCTTAATTAAGGTAACAGTTTCTTGCTTATATCTCGAAAACAGTTACTTCTATCAATTTTTATCTTTTTACTAAAATTAAAGCTGATAAAATTTCCTACAAAATAGTTATTTGCATTTGTCATGTAGGACTAACCATAAGCGAGATATAAGTTTGAAAATAATTAATATTTAAAAAAAAGTGCTTTAACAGAAAATGTTTTGTGATTTAAAATACACTTAATTTATTAGGTCCAATACTTTATTAGAAGAAAAAGAAGGTGACATATAAGTCACTGAAGTCTTCAGAGTCGATTTTAAATGCTGCATTTTCGTCTTCGTCTCAAACATTGAAAACTGAATTACATTTTTGTTCAGTAACAGTTACAGTTTTCTTATTGGTTTTTTGCTTATATCTCGAAAACAGTTACTCCTATCAATTTTTATCTTTCTTTCAAAATTAAAGCTGATAAAATTTCCTACAAAATAGTTATTTGCATTTTTCATGTAGGACTAACCATAAGCGAAATATAAGTTTGAAAATAATTATAATTATTATAATTATAATAATTATAATAATTATAATATTTTAAAAAAGTGCTTTAACAGAAAATGCCTTGTGGTTTAAAATACACTTAATTTATTGGGTCCAATACTTTATTAGAAGAAAAAGGAGGTGACATAAAAGTCGCTGAAGTCTTCAGAGTCGTTTTAAAATGCTGCATTTTCGTCTTCGTCTCAAACATTGAAAACTAAATTCCATTTGTGTTCAGTAACTGTAACAATTTTCACTTTGGTTTTTTGCTTATATCTCGAAAACAGTTACTTTTATCAATTTTTATTTTTCATTCAAAATTAAAGCTGATAAAATTTCCTACAAAAGAGTTATTTGCATTTCTTTTGTAAGACCAACCATAAGCGAGTTATTGAGTTGGATATAAATAATCTTTAACAAAAATTTGCTTTAATAGTAATAAAAGTAATAATAATAATAATACTTTTAATAAGGAAAAATAAAGTTTATTTTGTGTGTTACCTGAGCGTTTTCTCATTTCTATGGAAAAGATCATGTGTGATCTGTGTTTTTAGGCAATCTAAGCCATTTTATAGTTTTTAGGCAAGAAATTGGCTAAAATTAATCACTCATTTTAAAACTGGTATAAAAACAATACTATACAAAAGTTATAATCGGTTTTTAATAATAATAATTATAATAATAATAATAATAATAATAATAGACCAAGACGAAAATGCAGCATTTAAAAACGACTCTGAAGACTTTAGTTACTTTTATGTCATCTTCTTTTTCTTCTAATAAAGTATTGGACCCAATAAATTAAAAAATATTTATTTGCATTTTTCATGTAGGACTAACCATAAGCGAGATATAAGTTTGAAAACAATTACTATTGTTATTATTGTTATTATTATTATTAACATTATTATTGTTATTATTATTATCATTATTATTACTATTATTGTTATTATTATTATTATTATTATTATTATTATTATTATTATTATTATTAATATTATTATTATTAAAAACCGATTATAACTTTTGTATAGTAAATGTTTTTATACCAGTTTTAAAATGAGTTATTAATTTTAGACAATTTCTTGCCTAAAAACACAGATCACAGATGATCTCTGGAATAGAAATGAGAAAACGCTCATATAACACAAAATAAGCTTTATTTTTGCTTAGAAAACTAAGCTTACTTTTATTACTACTATTATTATTATTTTTATTATTATTATTATTATTACTATTATTTTTATTATTATTATTACTATTATTATTATTATTATTATTATTATTAATATTATTATTATTAAAAACCGATTATAACTTTTGTATAGTAAATGTTTTTATACCAGTTTTAAAATGAGTTAATAATTTTATTCAATTTCTTGCCTAAAAACACATCACAGATGATCTCTTGCATAGAAATGAGAAAACGCTCATATAACACACAAAATAAGCTTCATTTTTGCTTAGAAAACTAAGCTTACTTTTATTACTATTATTATTATTTTTATTATTATAATTATTATTATTATTATTACGCTCATGTAACACACAAAATAGGCTTCATTTTTCCTTATTAAAAGTATTATTATTTTTATTACTTTTGTTACTATTACCATTATTATTATTATTATTATTATTATTATTAATATTAACTTTTGTATAGTAAATGTTTTTATACCAGTTTTAAAATGGGTTATTAATTTTAGACAATTTCTTGCCTAAAAACACATCACAGATGATTTCTTGCATAGTAATGAGAAAACGCTCATATAACACACAAAATAAGCTTCATTTTTGCTTAGAAAACTAAGCTTACTTTTATTACTATTATTATTTCTATTATTATTATTATTATTATTATTATTATTATTATTATTATTATTATTATTATTATTATTATTATTATTATTATTATTAAAAACTTATATTAAACACATAGAAAACGTCGTATTCTGACACAAAAAAACGAATTACGTTATAGACTTGACGAGAACGGCGTATCTCGGACTCTTATAGGGTCAAAAAGTATCAGTTTGGATTAAAACAAATTATTTTTGTTGACTCTCAGTCTGAATTGTTCATCAGTTCAAACAAAACCGGCTTATTTTAGACGATCTTTTGCTTTGAACAAGAAAACTTACATCGAACAGACTAAAAACGTATTAATCTGGCATTAAAGAGCAATTTATGTATCACTTTGGATAAAGGCAGCTAATCCTATTCGTTTCATTGCTTAAAATAGACAAAATTGTTGATAAATCTAACAAAAACCCTGTATTCTAGCACCAAATACTAATTACATTATAGTTTCGACGAGAATAGCTTATTTGGAATGGTTCTATGCTTCCAAACGAGTAAATTTTTATTAAACAGATGCCAAACATCATGTTTTGTCCTATAAAGACATTTTATATTGCAGTTTGTATTAAAACAAAATATTTTCGTTGATTCTTTGTTAGAAGCAGCAAACCTAACATTAAAGAATCTGAAAACTTGGTATTCGGACACAAACCACCGAATTTTGTATCAGTTTAGACAAAAACGGTTGATTTTCGACAATATTTTGCTTTGAACAAGAAAACTTATATCAAACTGACTAAAAACGTCTTATTTTAGCACAAAACAAAAGATTTGTTTTATAGTCTTAACGAGAGCTGTTAATTTCAAACGGTTCTATGCTTTGAAACGAGTAAATTTTCACTGAACAGAGGAAAAACATCTTATTTCGCCTTTTAAAAACGATTCATGCCACAGTTTGGATAAAAACCAATTATTTTCGTTAATTCATTGTTACAAACAAGAAACCTTACATCAAAGAAACTGAAAACCCCTTATTCAGGCACAGAAATTCGAATTACGTTTCAGTCTGGACAAAAACTGCTTACTTTAGACGATCCTTTGTTTTGAATACAAAAACTTACATTAAAAAGATTAAAAACGTCTTATTCTGGCTGAAAACTGCAAATTACTGCATATTGAAAACGTCTTATTCTCGAAAATAAGAGCAAATTATGTATCAGTTTTAACAAAAGCGGATTACACTGTTTGATTCTATGCTTAGAGTAGAGTAAACTACTATAAAACGTAATGAAAACTCTATATTCAGGCTCAAAAAAACAAATTACGTTATAGTTTTGACAAAAAAAAATTATTTCGGACGATTACATACTTCGAAGTAAGCAAACTTTAATTAACAAGTGCAAAAGCTAATACTTTGCATTAAAATAACGATTTATGTGGTAATATGGTATTTTGCATCTGTCCTATAAAAGTTTACTCGTTTCGCTCAATTGAATCATTCGAAATAAATTATTTTGACACAACTAAAATAATTTGTTTTTGTTTAAACTGTAACATGTCGTTTTAATAAAACGAACTAAGACGTTTGGCATCTGTTTTGTGAAAGTTTTCTCGTTTGGGGGCATAAAATCGTTTGAAATTAACAGTTCTGGTCAAAACTATAACATAGATTATTTCTTTGAGACGAAATTTAAAGTTTTCATTAAGTTTTATACAAGTTTGCTCCATTCTAAGCAAAGGAGTAATCAGGATAAACTGCTTTTATTCAAAGTAATACATAATTTGCAGTTTTCAGCCAGAATAAGACGTTTTAATCTTTTTAATGTAAGTTTTTGTATTCAAAACAAAGGATCGTCTAAAGTAAGCAGTTTTTGTCCAGACTGAAACGTAATTCGAATTTCTGTGCCTGAATTAGTGGTTTTCAGTTACTTTGATGTAAGGTTTCTTGTTTGTAACAATGAATTAACGAAAATAATTGGTTTTCATCCTAACTGTGGCATGAATCGTTTTTAAAAGGCGAAATAAGATGTTTTTCCTCTGTTCAGTGAAAGTTTACTCGTTTCAAAGCATAGAACTGTTTGAAATTAACAGCTCTCGTTAAGACTATAACGCAGATCTTTTGTTTTGTGCTAAAATAAGACGTTTTTAGTCAGTTTGATATAAGTTTTCTTGTTCAAAGCAAAATATTGTCGAAAATCAACCGTTTTTGTCTAAACTGATACAAAATTCGGTGGTTTGTGTCCGAATACAAAGTTTTCAGATTCTTTAATGTTAGGTTTGCTGCTTCTAACAAAGAATCAACGAAAATATTTTGTTTTAATACAAACTGCAATATAAAATGTCTTTATAGGACAAAACATGATGTTTGGCATCTGTTTAATAAAAATTTACTCGTTTGGAAGCATAGAATCATTCCAAATAAGCTATTCTCGTCGAAACTATAATGTAATTAGTATTTTGTGCTAGAATACAGCGTTTTTGTTAGATTTATTAACAATTTTGTCTATTTTAAGCAATGAAACGAATAGGATTAGCTGCCTTTATCCAAAGTGATACATTAATTGCTCTTTTATGCCAGATTAATACGTTTTTAGTCTGTTCGATATAAGTTTTCTTGTTCAAAGCAAAAGATCGTCTAAAATAAGCCGTTTTTGTTTGAACTGATGAACAATTCAGACTGAGAGTCAACAAAAATAATTTGTTTTAATCCAAACTGATACTTTTTGACCCTATAAGAGTCCTATAAGAGACCGAGATACGCCGTTCTCGTCAAGTCTATAACGTAATTCGTATTTTTGTGTCAGAATACGACGTTTTCTGCCTGTTTAATATAATTTTTTAATAATAATAATAATAATAATGACAATAATAATAATAATAATAATAATAATAATAATAATAATAATATTAATAATAATAATAATAATAATAATAATAATAATAGTAATAGTAACAAAAGTAATAATAATATTAATACTTTTATTAAGGAAAAATGAAGCTTATTTTGTGTGTTACATGAGCGTTATCTCATTTCTATGCAAAAGATCATGTGTGATCTGTGTTTTTAGGCAATCTAAGCCATTTTATAGTTTTTAGGCAAAAAATTGTCTAAAGTAAATCACTCATTTTAAAACTGGTATAAAAACATTTACTATACAAAAGTTATAATCGGTTTTTAATAATAATAATAATAATATAAACAATAATAATAGTAATAATAACAACAATAATAATAATAATAATAATAATAGTAGTAAATAATAATAATAATAATACTTATAATAATGAATTTCTTTCTAAATTAAAGCTTAGTTTTTCTAAGCAAAAATGAAGCTTATTTTGTGTTATCTGAGCGTTTTCTCATTTCTATGCAAGAGATCATCTGTAATCTGTGTTTTTAGGCAAGAAATTGTCTAAAATTAATAACTCATTTTAAAATGGTATAAAAACATTTACTATACAAAAGTTATAATCGGTTTTAATAATAATAATATTAATAATAATAATAATAATAATAATAGTAATAATAATAATAAAAATAATAGTAATAATAATAATAATAATAAAAATAATAATAATAGTAGTAATAAAAGTAAGCTTAGTTTTCTAAGCAAAAATGAAGCTTATTTTGTGTTATATGAGCGTTTTCTCATTTCTATGCAAGAGATCATCTGTGATCTGTGTTTTTAGGCAAGAAATTGTCTAAAATTAATAACTCATTTTAAAAGTGGTATAAAAACATTTACTATACAAAAGTTATAATCGGTTTTTAATAATAATAATAATTATAATAATAATAATAATAATAATAATAGTAATAATAATAATAATAAAAATAATAATAATAGTAGTAATAAAAGTAAGCTTAGTTTTCTAAGCAAAAATGAAGCTTATTTTGTGTTATATGAGCGTTTTCTCATTTCTATGCAAGAGATCATCTGTGATCTGTGTTTTTAGGCAAGAAATTGTCTAAAATTAATAACTCATTTTAAAACTGGTATAAAAACATTTACTATACAAAAGTTATATTCGGTTTTTAATAATAATAATATTAATAATAATAATAATAATAATAATAATAATAATAATAATAATAGTAATAATAATAAAAATAATAATAATAATAATAATAATAATAATAATAATAATAATAATAAAAATAATAATAATAGTAGTAATAAAAGTAAGCTTAGTTTTCTAAGCAAAAATGAAGGTTATTTTGTGTTATATAAGCGTTTTCTCATTTCTATGCAAGAGATCATCTGTGATCTGTGTTTTTAGGCAAGAAATTGTCTAAAATTAATAACTCATTTTAAAACTGGTATAAAAACATTTACTATACAAAAGTTATAATCGGTTTTTAATAATAATAATATTAATAATAATAATAATAATAATAATAATAATAATAATAATAATAATAATAATAATAATAATAGTAATAATAATAATAAAAATAATAGTAATAATAATAATAGTAATATTAATAGTAGTAATAAAAGTAAGCTTAGTTTTTTAAGCAAAAATGAAGCTTATTTTGTGTTAGATGAGCGTTTTCTCATTTCAATGCAAAAGATCATGTGTGATCTGTGTTTTTAGGAAATCTAAGCCATTTTATAGTTTTTAAAATTTAACAAAAATTTGCTTTAAAATAAGATGTTTGAAAAACTGAAATTAAACTAAATTAATTGTGTCTAACACTTTAGTAAAGGAAAAAGGAGGAGACATAAATGTCACTAAAGTCTTAGAGTTGTCTTTAGTCGTCATATTAATAACAATAACATTTATAATAACAATTCGAGTAGTACTAAATTTGCTTATATGCAAGCGCTTAATTAAGGTAACAGTTTTTTGTTTTTTGCTTATATCTCGAAAACAGTTACTTCTATCAATTTTTAACTTTTCACCAAAATTAAAGGTGATAAAATTTCCTACAAAATAGTTATTTGCATTTTTCATGTAGAACTAACCATAAGCGAGATATAAGTTTGAAAATAATTAATAATTAAAAAAAAAATGTGTTTTAACAGAAAATGTCTTGTGATTTAAAATACACTTAATTTATTGGGTCCAATACTTAATTAGAAGAAAAAGGAGGTGACAGTAAATGCTGCATTTTCGTCTTCGTCTCGAACATTGAAAACTGAATTACAGTTTTGTTCAGTAACAGTTACAGTTTTCTTATTGATTTTTTGCTTATATCTCGAAAACAGTTACTCCTATCAAATTTTATCTTTCTTCCTAAATTAAAGCTGATAAAATTTCCAACAAAATAGTTATTTACATTTTTCTTGTAGGACCAAGCATAAACGAGTTATAGAGTTGGATATAAATAATATTTAACAAAAATTTGCTTTAAAATAAAATGCTTGAAAAACCGGAATTAAACTAAATTAATTGTGTCTAACACTTTAGTAGAGGAAAAAGGAGAAGACATAAAAGTCACTAAATGTTTCAGAGTCGTCTTTAGTCGTCATATTAATAACAATAACATTAATAATAATAATACTAATAGTACTAAATTTGCTTATATGCAAAGGCTTAATTAAGGTAACAGTTTTTTGGTTTCTTGCTTATATCTCGAAAACAGTTACTCCTATCAATTTTTATCTCTTTTTCAAAATTAAAGCTGATAAAATTTCCTACAAAATAGTTATTTGCATTTTTTTGTAGGACCAACCATAAGCGAGTTATAGAGTTGGATATAAATAATCTTTAACAAAAATTTGCTTTAAAATAAAATGTTTGAAAAACCGATATTAAACCAAATTAATTGGGTCTAACACTTTAGTAGAGGAAAAAGAAGAAGACATAAAAGTCACCAAAGTCTTCAGAGTTGTTTTTAGTACTAAATTTGCTTATATGCAAGCGCTTAATTTAGGTAACAGTTTTTTGGTTTCTTGCTTATATCTCGAAAACAGTTACTCCTATTAATTTTTATCTTTTTACTAAAATTAAAGCTGATAAAATTTCCTACAAAATATTAATTTGCATTTTTCATGTAGGACTAAACATAAGCGAGATGTAAGTTTAAAAATAATTAATATTTAAAAAAAAAAGTGTTTTATTAGAAAATGTCTTGTGATTTAAAATACACTTAATTTAATGGGTCCAATACTTTATTAGAAGAAAAAGGAGGTGACATAAAAGTCACTGAAGTCTTCAGAGTCGATTTTAAATGCTGCATTTTCGTCTTTGTCTCAAACATTGAAAACTGAATTACATTTTTGTTCAGTAACAGTTACAGTTTTCTTATTGGTTTTTTGCTTATATCTCGAAAACAGTTACTCCTATCAATTTTATCAATTTTTATCTTTTTTTCAAAATTCAAGCTGATAAAATTTCCTACAAAATAGTTATTTGCATTTTTCTTGTAGGACCAACCATAAGCGCGTTATAGAGTTGGATATAAATAATCTTTAACAAAAATTTGCTTTAAAATAAAATGTTTGAAAAACCGAAATTAAACTAAATTAATTAAGACTAACACTTTAGTAGAGAAAAAAGGATAAGACATAAAAGTCACCAAAGTCTTGAGAGTCGTTTTTAGTCGTCATATTAATAACAATAACATTAATAATAATAATACTAATATTACTAAATTTGCTTATATGCAAACGCTTAATTAAGGTAACAGTTTCTTGCTTATATTTCGAAAACAGTTACTCCTATCAATTTTTATCTTTTTACTAAAATTAAAGCTGATAAAATTTCCTACAAAATAGTTATTTGCATTTTTCTTGTAGGACCAAGCATAAACGAGTTATAGAGTTGGATATAAATAATATTTAACAAAAATTTGCTTTAAAATAAAATGTTTGAAATAATGAAATTAAACTAAATTAATTGTGTCTAACACTTTAGTAGAGGAAAAAGGAGAAGACATAAAAGTCACTAAAGGTTTCAGAGTCGTCTTTAATCGTCATACTAATAACAATAACATTAATAATAATAATACTAATAGTACTAAATTTGCTTATATGCAAGCGCTTAATTAAGGTAACAGTTTCTTGCTTATATTTCGAAAACAGTTACTCCTATCAATTTTTATCTTTTTACTAAAATTAAAGCTGATAAAATTTCCTACAAAATAGTTATTTGCATTTTTTATGTAGGACTAACCATAAGCGAGATATAAGTTTGAAAATAATTAATATTTAAAAAAAAAGTGCTTTAACAGAAAATGTCTTGTGATTTAAAATACACTTAATTTAATGGGTCCAATACTTTATTAGAAGAAAAAGGAGGTGACCTAAAAGTCACTGAAGTCTTCAGAGTCGATTTTAAATGCTGCATTTTTGTCTTTGTCTCAAACATTGAAAACTGAATTACATTTTTGCTCAGTAACAGTTACAGTTTTCTTATTGGTTTTTTGCTTATATTTCGAAAACAGTTACTCCTATTAATTTTTATTTTTTCACTAAAATTAAAGCTGATAAAATTTCCTACAAAATAGTTATTTGCATTTTTCTTGTAGGACCAAGCATAAACGAGTTATAGAGTTGGATATAAATAATATTTAACAAAAATTTGCTTTAAAATAAAATGCTTGAAAAACCGGAATTAAACTAAATTAATTGTGTCTAACACTTTAGTAGAGGAAAAAGGAGAAGACATAAAAGTCACTAAATGCTTCAGAGTCGTCTTTAGTCGTCATATTAATAACAATAACATTAATAATAATAATACTAATAGTACTAAATTTGCTTAAATGCAAACGCTTAATTAAGGTGACAGTTTTTTGGTTTCTTGCTTATATCTCGAAAACAGTTACTCCTATCAATTTTTATCTTTTTACTAAAATTAAAGCTGATAAAAGTTCCTACAAAATAGTTTTTTACATTTTTCATGTAGGACTAACCATAAGCGAGATATAAGTTTGAAAATAATCAATATTTAAAAAAAAAGTGCTTTAACAAAAAATGTCTTGTGATTTAAAATACACTTAATTTATTGGGTCCAATACTTTATTAGAAAAAAAAAGAGGTGACTTAAAAGTCACTGAAGTCTTCAGAGTGGTTTTTAAATGCTGCATTTTCGTCTACGTCTCAAACATTGAAAACTGAATTACATTTTTGTTCAGTAACTGTTACAGTTTTCAATTTGGTTTTTTGCTTATATCTCGAAAACAGTTACTCCTATCAATTTTTATTTTTTTTTTCAATATTCAAGCTGATAAAATTTCCTACAAAATAGTTATTTGCATTTTTCTTGTAGGACCAACCATAAGCGCGTTATAGAGTTGGATATAAATAATCTTTAACAAAAATTTGCTTTAAAATAAAATGTTTGAAAAACCGAAACTAAACTAAATTAATTAAGACTAACACTTTAGTAGAGGAAAAAGGAGAAGACATAAAAGTCACCAAAGTCTTGAGAGTCGTTTTTAGTCGTCATATTAATAACAATAACATTAATAATAATAATACTAATATTACTAAATTTGCTTATATGCAAGCGCTTAATTGAGGTAACAGTTTCTTGCTTATATTTCGAAAACAGTTACTCCTATCAATTTTTATCTTTTTACTAAATTAAAGCTGATAAAATTTCCTACAAAATAGTTATTTGCATTTTTTATGTAGGACTAACCATAAGCGAGATATAAGTTTGAAAATAATTAATATTTAGAAAAAAAGTGCTTTAACAGAAAATGTCTTGTGATTTAAAATACACTTAATTTATTGGGTCCAATACTTTATTAGAAGAAAAAGGAGGTGACATAAAAGTCACTGAAGTCTTCAGAGTCGTTTTTAAATGATGCATTTTCGTCTTCGTCTCAAACATTGAAAACTGAATTACATTTTTGTTTAGTAACTGTAACAGTTTTCACTTTGGTTTTTTGCTTATATCTCGAAAACAATTACTCCTATCAACTTTTATCTTTCTTTCAAAATTAAAGCTGATAAAATTTCCTACAAAATAGTTATGTGCATTTCTTTTGTAAGACCAACCATAAGCGAGTTATAGAGTTGGATATAAATAATCTTTAACAAAAATTTGCTTTAAAATAAAATGTTTGAAAAACCTAAATTAAACTAAATTAATTGAGTCTAACACTTTAGTATAGGAAAAAGGAGAAAACATAAAAGTCACCAAAGTCTTCAGAGTCGTTTTTGGTCGTCATACTAATAACAATAACATTAATAATAATATTACTAATAGTACTAAATTTGCTTATATGCAAGCGTTTTATTAAGGTAACAGTTTTTTGGTTTCTTGCTTATATCTCGAAAACAGTTACTCCTATCAATTTTTATCTTTTTACTAAAATTAAAGCTGATAAAATTTCCTACAAAATAGTTATTTGCATTTTTCTTGTAGGACCAAGTATAAGCGAGTTATAAAGATGGATATAAATAATATTTAACAAAAATTTGCTTTAAAATAAAATGTTTGAAATACTGAAATTAAACTAAATTAATTGTGTCTAACACTTTAGTAGAGGAAAAAGGAGGAGACATAAAAGTCACTAAAGGTTTCAGAGTTGTCTTTAATCGTCATACTAATAACAACAACATTAATAATAATAATACTAATAGTACTAAATTTGCTTGTATGCAAACGCTTAATTAAGGTGACAGTTTTTTGGTTTCTTGCTTATATCTCGAAAACAGTTACTCCTATCAATTTTTATCTTTTTACTAAAATTAAAGCTGATAAAATTTCCTACAAAATAGTTTTTGCATTTTTCATGTAGGACTAACCATAAGCGAGATATAAGTTTGAAAATAATCAATATTTAAAAAAAAGTGCTTTAACAAAAAATGTCTTGTGATTTAAAATACACTTAATTTATTGGGTCCAATACTTTATTAGAAGAAAAAGGAGGTGACTTAAAAGTCACTGAAGTCTTCAGAGTCGTTTTTAAATGCTGCATTTTCGTCTACGTCTCAAACATTGAAAACTGAATTACATTTTTGTTCAGTAACAGTTACAGTTTTCTTATTGTTTTTTGCTTATATCTCGAAAACAGTTACTCCTATCAATTTTTATCTTTTTTTCAAAATTCAAGCTGATAAAATTTCCTACAAAATAGTTATTTGCATTTTTCTTGTAGGACCAACCATAAGCGAGTTATAGAGTTAGATATAAATAATCTTTAACAAAAATTTGCTTTAAAATAAAATGTTTGAAAAACCGAAATTAAACTAAATTAATTAAGACTAACACTTTAGTAGAAGAAAAAGGAGAAGACATAAAAGTCACCAAAGTCTCGAAAGTCGTTTTTAGTCGTCATATTAATAACAATAACATTAATAATAATAATACTAATATTACTAAATTTGCTTATATGCAAGCGCTTAATTAAGGTAACAGTTTCTTGCTTATATCTCAAAAACAGTTACTTCTATCAATTTTTATTTTTTTACTAAAATTAAAGCTGATAAAATTTCCTACAAAATAGTTATTTGCATTTTTCTTGTAGGACCAAGTATAAGCGAGTTATAAAGATGGATATAAATAATATTTAACAAAAATTTGCTTTAAAATAAAATGTTTGAAAAACCTAAATTAAACTAAATTAATTGAGTCTAACACTTTAGTATAGGAAAAGGGAGAAAACATAAAAGTCACCAAAGTCTTCAGAGTCGTTTTTGGTCGTCATATTAATAACAATAACATTAATAATAATAAAACTAATAGTACTAAATTTGCTTATATGCAAGCGCTTTATTAAGGTAACATTTTTTTGGTTTCTTTCTTATATCTCGAAAACAGTTACTCCTAGCAATTTTTATCTTTTTACTAAAATTAAAGCTGATAAAATTTCTTACAAAATAGTTATTTGCATTTTTCTTGTAGGACCAAGTATAAGCGAGTTATAAAGATGGATATAAATAATATTTAACAAAAATTTGCTTTAAAATAAAATGTTTGAAATACTGAAATTAAACTAAATTAATTGTGTCTAACACTTTAGTAGAGGAAAAAGGAGGACACATAAAAGTCACTAAAGATTTCAGAGACGTCTTTAATCGTCATACTAATAACAATAACATTAATAATATTAATACTAATAGTACTAAATTTGCTTGTATGCCAACGCTTAATTAAGGTGACAGTTTTTTGGTTTCTTGCTTATATCTCGAAAACAGTTACTCCTATCAATTTTTATCTTTTTACTAAAATTAAAGCTGATAAAATTTCCTACAAAATAGTTTTTTGCATTTTTCATGTAAGACTAACCATAAGCGAGATATAAGTTTGAAAATAATCAATATTCAAAAAAAAAGTGCTTTAACAAAAAATGTCTTGTGATTTAAAATACACTTAATTTATTGGGTCCAATACTTTATTAGAAGAAAAAGGAGGTGACTTAAAAATCACTGAAGTCTTCAGAGTCGTTTTTAAATGCTGCATTTTCGTCTACGTCTCAAACATTGAAAACTGAATTACATTTTTGTTCAGTAACAGTTACAGTTTTCTTATTGGTTTTTTGCTTATATCTCGAAAACAGTTACTCCTATCAATTTTTATCTTTTTTTCAAAATTCAAGCTGATAAAATTTCCTACAAAATAGTTATTTGCATTTTTCTTGTAGGACCAACCATAAGCGAGTTATAGAGTTGGAAATAAATAATCTTTAACAAAAATTTGCTTTAAAATAATATGATTGAAAAACCGAAATTAAACTAAATTAATTAAGACTAACACTTTAGTGGAGGAAAAAGGAGAAGACATAAAAGTCACCAAAGTCTTGAGAGTCGTTTTTAGTCGTCATATTAATAACAATAACATTAATAATAATAATACTAATATTACTAAATTTGCTTATATGCAAGCGCTTAATTAAGGTAAGAGTTTCTTGCTTATATCTCGAAAACAGTTCCTTCTATCAATTTTTATTTTTTTACTAAAATTAAAGCTGATAAAATTTCCTACAAAATAGTTATTTGCATTTTTCTTGTAGGACCAAGTATAAGCGAGTTATAAAGATGGATATAAATAATATTTAACAAAAATTTGCTTTAAAATAAAATGTTTGAAAAACCTAAATTAAACTAAATTAATTGAGTCTAACACTTTAGTATAGGAAAAAGGAGAAAACATAAAAGTCACCAAAGTCTTCAGAGTCGTTTTTGGTCGTCATATTAATAACAATAACATTAATAATAATAATACTAATAGTACTAAATTTGCTTATATGCAAGCGCTTTATTAAGGTAACAGTTTTTTGGTTTCTTGCTTATATCTCGAAAACAGTTACTCCTATCAATTTTTATCTTTTTACTAAAATTAAAGCTGATAAAATTTCCTACAAAATAGTTATTTGCATTTTTCTTGTAGGACCAAGTATAAGCGAGTTATAAAGATCAATATAAATAATATTTAACAAAAATTTGCTTTAAAATAAAATGTTTGAAATACTGAAATTGAACTAAATTAATTGTGTCTAACACTTAAGTAGAGGAAAAAGGAGGAGACATAAAAGTCACTAAAGGTTTCAGAGTCGTCTTTAATCGTCATACTAATAACAATAACATTAATAATAATAATACTAATAGTAGTAAATTTGCTTGTATGCAAACGCTTAATTAAGGTGACAGTTTTTTGGTTTCTTGCTTATATCTCGAAAACAGTTACTCCTATCAATTTTTATCTTTTTACTAAAATTAAAGCTGATAAAATTTCCTACAAAATAGTTTTTTGCATTTTTCATGTAGGACTAACCATAAGCGAGATATAAGTTTGAAAATAATCAATATTTAAAAAAAAAGTGCTTTAACAGAAAATGTCTTGTGATTTAAAATACACTTAATTTTATGGGTCCAATACTTTATTAGAAAAAAAAGGAGGTGACATAAAAGTCACCAAAGTCTTGAGAGTCGTTTTTAGTCGTCATATTAATAACAATAACATTAATAATAATAATACTAATAGTACTAAATTTGCTTATATGCAAGCGCTTAATTAAGGTAACAGTTTCTTGCTTATATCTCGAAAACAGTTACTCCTATCAATTTTTATTTTTTTACTAAAATTAAAGCTGATAAAATTTCCTACAAAATAGTTATTTGCATTTTTCTTGTAGGACCAAGTATAAGCGAGTTATAAAGATGGATATAAATAATATTTAACAAAAATTTGCTTTAAAATAAAATGTTTGAAAAACCTAAATTAAACTAAATTAATTGAGTCTAACACTTTAGTATAGGAAAAAGGAGAAAACATAAAAGTCACCAAAGTCTTCAGAGTCGTTTTTGGTCGTCATATTAATAACAATAACATTAATAATAATAATACTAATAGTACTAAATTTGCTTATATGCAAGCGCTTTATTAAGGTAACAGTTTTTTGGTTTCTTGCTTATATCTCGAAAACAGTTACTCCTATCAATTTTTATCTTTTTACTAAAATTAAAGCTGATAAAATTTCCTACAAAATAGTTATTAGCATTTTTCTTGTAGGACCAAGTATAAGCGAGTTATAAAGATGGATATAAATAATATTTAACAAAAATTTGCTTTAAAATAAAATGTTTGAAATACTGAAATTAAACTAAATTAATTGTGTCTAACACTTTAGTAGAGGAAAAAGGAGGAGACATAAAAGTCACTAAAGGTTTCAGAGTTGTCTTTAATCGTCATACTAATAACAACAACATTAATAATAATAATACTAATAGTACTAAATTTGCTTGTATGCAAACGCTTAATTAAGGTGACAGTTTTTTGGTTTCTTGCTTATATCTCGAAAACAGTTACTCCTATCAATTTTTATCTTTTTACTAAAATTAAAGCTGATAAAATTTCCTACAAAATAGTTTTTGCATTTTTCATGTAGGACTAACCATAAGCGAGATATAAGTTTGAAAATAATCAATATTTAAAAAAAAGTGCTTTAACAAAAAATGTCTTGTGATTTAAAATACACTTAATTTATTGGGTCCAATACTTTATTAGAAGAAAAAGGAGGTGACTTAAAAGTCACTGAAGTCTTCAGAGTCGTTTTTAAATGCTGCATTTTCGTCTACGTCTCAAACATTGAAAACTGAATTACATTTTTGTTCAGTAACAGTTACAGTTTTCTTATTGTTTTTTGCTTATATCTCGAAAACAGTTACTCCTATCAATTTTTATCTTTTTTTCAAAATTCAAGCTGATAAAATTTCCTACAAAATAGTTATTTGCATTTTTCTTGTAGGACCAACCATAAGCGAGTTATAGAGTTAGATATAAATAATCTTTAACAAAAATTTGCTTTAAAATAAAATGTTTGAAAAACCGAAATTAAACTAAATTAATTAAGACTAACACTTTAGTAGAAGAAAAAGGAGAAGACATAAAAGTCACCAAAGTCTCGAAAGTCGTTTTTAGTCGTCATATTAATAACAATAACATTAATAATAATAATACTAATATTACTAAATTTGCTTATATGCAAGCGCTTAATTAAGGTAACAGTTTCTTGCTTATATCTCAAAAACAGTTACTTCTATCAATTTTTATTTTTTTACTAAAATTAAAGCTGATAAAATTTCCTACAAAATAGTTATTTGCATTTTTCTTGTAGGACCAAGTATAAGCGAGTTATAAAGATGGATATAAATAATATTTAACAAAAATTTGCTTTAAAATAAAATGTTTGAAAAACCTAAATTAAACTAAATTAATTGAGTCTAACACTTTAGTATAGGAAAAGGGAGAAAACATAAAAGTCACCAAAGTCTTCAGAGTCGTTTTTGGTCGTCATATTAATAACAATAACATTAATAATAATAAAACTAATAGTACTAAATTTGCTTATATGCAAGCGCTTTATTAAGGTAACATTTTTTTGGTTTCTTTCTTATATCTCGAAAACAGTTACTCCTATCAATTTTTATCTTTTTACTAAAATTAAAGCTGATAAAATTTCTTACAAAATAGTTATTTGCATTTTTCTTGTAGGACCAAGTATAAGCGAGTTATAAAGATGGATATAAATAATATTTAACAAAAATTTGCTTTAAAATAAAATGTTTGAAATACTGAAATTAAACTAAATTAATTGTGTCTAACACTTTAGTAGAGGAAAAAGGAGGACACATAAAAGTCACTAAAGATTTCAGAGACGTCTTTAATCGTCATACTAATAACAATAACATTAATAATATTAATACTAATAGTACTAAATTTGCTTGTATGCCAACGCTTAATTAAGGTGACAGTTTTTTGGTTTCTTGCTTATATCTCGAAAACAGTTACTCCTATCAATTTTTATCTTTTTACTAAAATTAAAGCTGATAAAATTTCCTACAAAATAGTTTTTTGCATTTTTCATGTAAGACTAACCATAAGCGAGATATAAGTTTGAAAATAATCAATATTCAAAAAAAAAGTGCTTTAACAAAAAATGTCTTGTGATTTAAAATACACTTAATTTATTGGGTCCAATACTTTATTAGAAGAAAAAGGAGGTGACTTAAAAATCACTGAAGTCTTCAGAGTCGTTTTTAAATGCTGCATTTTCGTCTACGTCTCAAACATTGAAAACTGAATTACATTTTTGTTCAGTAACAGTTACAGTTTTCTTATTGGTTTTTTGCTTATATCTCGAAAACAGTTACTCCTATCAATTTTTATCTTTTTTTCAAAATTCAAGCTGATAAAATTTCCTACAAAATAGTTATTTGCATTTTTCTTGTAGGACCAACCATAAGCGAGTTATAGAGTTGGAAATAAATAATCTTTAACAAAAATTTGCTTTAAAATAATATGATTGAAAAACCGAAATTAAACTAAATTAATTAAGACTAACACTTTAGTGGAGGAAAAAGGAGAAGACATAAAAGTCACCAAAGTCTTGAGAGTCGTTTTTAGTCGTCATATTAATAACAATAACATTAATAATAATAATACTAATATTACTAAATTTGCTTATATGCAAGCGCTTAATTAAGGTAAGAGTTTCTTGCTTATATCTCGAAAACAGTTCTTTCTATCAATTTTTATTTTTTTACTAAAATTAAAGCTGATAAAATTTCCTACAAAATAGTTATTTGCATTTTTCTTGTAGGACCAAGTATAAGCGAGTTATAAAGATGGATATAAATAATATTTAACAAAAATTTGCTTTAAAATAAAATGTTTGAAAAACCTAAATTAAACTAAATTAATTGAGTCTAACACTTTAGTATAGGAAAAAGGAGAAAACATAAAAGTCACCAAAGTCTTCAGAGTCGTTTTTGGTCGTCATATTAATAACAATAACATTAATAATAATAATACTAATAGTACTAAATTTGCTTATATGCAAGCGCTTTATTAAGGTAACAGTTTTTTGGTTTCTTGCTTATATCTCGAAAACAGTTACTCCTATCAATTTTTATCTTTTTACTAAAATTAAAGCTGATAAAATTTCCTACAAAATAGTTATTTGCATTTTTCTTGTAGGACCAAGTATAAGCGAGTTATAAAGATCAATATAAATAATATTTAACAAAAATTTGCTTTAAAATAAAATGTTTGAAATACTGAAATTGAACTAAATTAATTGTGTCTAACACTTAAGTAGAGGAAAAAGGAGGAGACATAAAAGTCACTAAAGGTTTCAGAGTCGTCTTTAATCGTCATACTAATAACAATAACATTAATAATAATAATACTAATAGTAGTAAATTTGCTTGTATGCAAACGCTTAATTAAGGTGACAGTTTTTTGGTTTCTTGCTTATATCTCGAAAACAGTTACTCCTATCAATTTTTATCTTTTTACTAAAATTAAAGCTGATAAAATTTCCTACAAAATAGTTTTTTGCATTTTTCATGTAGGACTAACCATAAGCGAGATATAAGTTTGAAAATAATCAATATTTAAAAAAAAAGTGCTTTAACAGAAAATGTCTTGTGATTTAAAATACACTTAATTTTATGGGTCCAATACTTTATTAGAAAAAAAAGGAGGTGACATAAAAGTCACCAAAGTCTTGAGAGTCGTTTTTAGTCGTCATATTAATAACAATAACATTAATAATAATAATACTAATAGTACTAAATTTGCTTATATGCAAGCGCTTAATTAAGGTAACAGTTTCTTGCTTATATCTCGAAAACAGTTACTCCTATCAATTTTTATTTTTTTACTAAAATTAAAGCTGATAAAATTTCCTACAAAATAGTTATTTGCATTTTTCTTGTAGGACCAAGTATAAGCGAGTTATAAAGATGGATATAAATAATATTTAACAAAAATTTGCTTTAAAATAAAATGTTTGAAAAACCTAAATTAAACTAAATTAATTGAGTCTAACACTTTAGTATAGGAAAAAGGAGAAAACATAAAAGTCACCAAAGTCTTCAGAGTCGTTTTTGGTCGTCATATTAATAACAATAACATTAATAATAATAATACTAATAGTACTAAATTTGCTTATATGCAAGCGCTTTATTAAGGTAACAGTTTTTTGGTTTCTTGCTTATATCTCGAAAACAGTTACTCCTATCAATTTTTATCTTTTTACTAAAATTAAAGCTGATAAAATTTCCTACAAAATAGTTATTAGCATTTTTCTTGTAGGACCAAGTATAAGCGAGTTATAAAGATGGATATAAATAATATTTAACAAAAATTTGCTTTAAAATAAAATGTTTGAAATACTGAAATTAAACTAAATTAATTGTGTCTAACTCTTTAGTAGAGGAAAAAGGAGAAGACATAAAAGTCACTAAAGGTTTCAGAGTCGTCTTTAATCGTCATACTAATAACAATAACATTAATAATAATAAAACTAATAGTACTAAATTTGCTTGTATGCAAACGCTTAATTAAGGTGACAGTTTTTTGGTTTCTTGCTTATATCTCGAAAACAGTTACTCCTATCAATTTTTATCTTTTTACTAAAATTAAAGCTGATAAAAATTTTCCTACAAAATAGTTTTTTGCATTTTTCATGTAGGACTAACCATAAGCGAGATATAAGTTTGAAAATAATCAATATTTAAAAACAAAGTGCTTTAACAAAAAATGTCTTGTGATTTAAAATACACTTAATTTATTGGGTCCAATACTTTATTAGAAGAAAAAGAAGGTGACTTAAAAGTCACTGAAGTCTTCAGAGTCGTTTTTAAATGATGCATTTTCGTCTACGTCTCAAACATTGAAAACTGAATTACATTTTTGTTCAGTAACTGTTACAGTTTTCAATTTGGTTTTTTGCTTATATCTCGAAAACAGTTACTCCTATCAATTTTTATCTTTTTACTAAAATTAAAGCTGATAAAATTTCCTACAAAATAGTTATTTCCATTTTTTTTGTAGGATCAAGTATAAGCGAGTTATAAAGATGGATATAAATAATATTTAACAAAAATTTGCTTTAAAATAAAATGTTTGAAATACTGAAATTGAACTAAATTAATTGTGTCTAACACTTAAGTAAAGGAAAAAGGAGGAGACATAAAAGTCACTAAAGGTTTCAGAGTCGTCTTTAATCGTCATACTAATAACAATAACATTAATAATAATAATAATACTAATAGTAGTAAATTTGCTTGTATGCAAACGCTTAATTAAGGTGACAGTTTTTTGGTTTCTTGCTTATATCTCGAAAACAGTTACTCCTATCAATTTTTATCTTTTTACTAAAATTAAAGCTGATAAAATTTCCTACAAAATAGTTTATTGCATTTTTCATGTAGGACTAACCATAAGCGAGATATAAGTTTGAAAATAATCAAAATTAAAAAAAAAAGTGCTTTAACAAAAAATGTCTTGTGATTTAAAATACACTTAATTTATTGGGTCCAATACTTTATTAGAAGAAAAAGGAGGTGACTTAAAAGTCACTGAAGTCTTCAGAGTCGTTTTTAAATGCTGCATTTTCGTCTACGTCTCAAACATTGAAAACTGAATTACATTTTTGTTCAGTAACAGTTACAGTTTTCTTATTGGTTTTTTGCTTATATCTCGAAAACTGTTACTCCTACCAATTTTTATCTTTTTTTCAAAATTCAAGCTGATAAAATTTCCTACAAAATAGTTATTTGCATTTTTCTTGTAGGACCAACCATAAGCGAGTTATAGAGTTAGATATAAATAATCTTTAACAAAAATTTGCTTTAAAATAAAATGTTTGAAAAACCGAAATTAAACTAAATTAATTAAGACTAACACTTTAGTAGAGGAAAAAGGAGAAGACATAAAAGTCACCAAAGTCTTGAGAGTCGTTTTTAGTCGTCATATTAATAACAATAACATTAATAATAACAATACTAATATTACTAAATTTGCTTATATGCAAGCGCTTAATTAAGGTAACAGTTTCTTGCTTATATCTCGAAAACAGTTCCTTCTATCAATTTTTATCTTTTTACTAAAATTAAAGCTGATAAAATTTCCTACAAAATAGTTATTTCCATTTTTTTTGTAGGATCAAGTATAAGCGAGTTATAAAGATGGATATAAATAATATTTAACAAAAATTTGCTTTAAAATAAAATGTTTGAAATACTGAAATTGAACTAAATTAATTGTGTCTAACACTTAAGTAAAGGAAAAAGGAGGAGACATAAAAGTCACTAAAGGTTTCAGAGTCGTCTTTAATCGTCATACTAATAACAATAACATTAATAATAATAATACTAATAGTAGTAAATTTGCTTGTATGCAAACGCTTAATTAAGGTGACAGTTTTTTGGTTTCTTGCTTATATCTCGAAAACAGTTACTCCTATCAATTTTTATCTTTTTACTAAAATTAAAGCTGATAAAATTTCCTACAAAATAGTTTATTGCATTTTTCATGTAGGACTAACCATAAGCGAGATATAAGTTTGAAAATAATCAAAATTAAAAAAAAAAGTGCTTTAACAAAAAATGTCTTGTGATTTAAAATACACTTAATTTATTGGGTCCAATACTTTATTAGAAGAAAAAGGAGGTGACTTAAAAGTCACTGAAGTCTTCAGAGTCGTTTTTAAATGCTGCATTTTCGTCTACGTCTCAAACATTGAAAACTGAATTACATTTTTGTTCAGTAACAGTTACAGTTTTCTTATTGGTTTTTTGCTTATATCTCGAAAACTGTTACTCCTACCAATTTTTATCTTTTTTTCAAAATTCAAGCTGATAAAATTTCCTACAAAATAGTTATTTGCATTTTTCTTGTAGGACCAACCATAAGCGAGTTATAGAGTTAGATATAAATAATCTTTAACAAAAATTTGCTTTAAAATAAAATGTTTGAAAAACCGAAATTAAACTAAATTAATTAAGACTAACACTTTAGTAGAGGAAAAAGGAGAAGACATAAAAGTCACCAAAGTCTTGAGAGTCGTTTTTAGTCGTCATATTAATAACAATAACATTAATAATAACAATACTAATATTACTAAATTTGCTTATATGCAAGCGCTTAATTAAGGTAACAGTTTCTTGCTTATATCTCGAAAACGGTTCCTTCTATCAATTTTTATTTTTTTACTAAAATTAAAGCTGATAAAATTTCCTACAAAATAGTTATTTGCATTTTTCTTGTAGGACCAAGTATAAGCGAGTTATAAAGATGGATATAAATAATATTTAACAAAAATTTGCTTTAAAATAAAATGTTTGAAAAACATAAATTAAACTAAATTAATTGAGTCTAACACTTTAGTATAGGAAAAAGGAGAAAACATAAAAGTCACCAAAGTCTTCAGAGTCGTTTTTGGTTGTCATATTAATAACAATAACATTAATAATAATAATACTAATAGTACTAAATTTGCTTATATGCAAGCGCTTTATTAAGGTAACAGTATTTTGGTTTCTTGCTTATATCTCGAAAACAGTTACTCCTATCAATTTTTATCTTTTTACTAAAATTA
The DNA here is from genome assembly GCF_031307605.1 of Tribolium castaneum. Taxonomy (NCBI): domain Eukaryota; kingdom Metazoa; phylum Arthropoda; class Insecta; order Coleoptera; family Tenebrionidae; genus Tribolium; species Tribolium castaneum. The sequence continues at coordinate 16,057,587 of NC_087397.1, forward strand.
AAGCTGATAAAATTTCTTACAAAATAGTTATTTGCATTTTTCTTGTAGGACCAAGTATAAGCGAGTTATAAAGATGGATATAAATAATATTTAACAAAAATTTGCTTTAAAATAAAATGTTTGAAATACTGAAATTAAACTAAATTAATTGTGTCTAACACTTTAGTGGAGGAAAAAGGAGGACACATAAAAGTTACTAAAGGTTTCAGAGACGTCTTTAATCGTCATACTAATAACAATAACATTAATAATAATAATACTAATAGTACTAAATTTGCTTGTATGCAAACGCTTAATTAAGGTGACAGTTTTTTGGTTTCTTGCTTATATCTCGAAAACAGTTACTCCTATCAATTTTTATCTTTTTACTAAAATTAAAGCTGATAAAATTTTCTACAAAATAGTTTTTTGCATTTTTCATGTAGGACTAACCATAAGCGAGATATAAGTTTGAAAATAATCAATATTTAAAAAAAAAGTGCTTTAACAAAAAATGTCTTGTGATTTAAAATACACTTAATTTATTGGGTCCAATACTTTATTAGAAGAAAAAGAAGGTGACTTAAAAGTCACTGAAGTCTTCAGAGTCGTTTTTAAATGCTGCATTTTCGTCTACGTCTCAAACATTGAAAACTGTATTTCATTTTTGTTCAGTAACAGTTACAGTTTTCTTATTGGTTTTTTGCTTATATCTCGAAAACAGTTACTCCTATCAATTTTTATCTTTTTTTCAAAATTCAAGCTGATAAAATTTCCTACAAAATAGTTATTTGCATTTTTCTTGTAGGACCAACCATAAGCGAGTTATAGAGTTGGATATAAATAATCTTTAACAAAAATTTGCTTTAAAATAAAATGTTTGAAAAACCGAAATTAAACTAAATTAATTAAGACTAACACTTTAGTGGAGGAAAAAGGAGAAGACATAAAAGTCACCAAAGTCTTGAGAGTCGTTTTTTGTCGTCATATTAATAACAATCACATTAATAATAATAATACTAATATTACTAAATTTGCTTATATGCAAGCGCTTAATTAAGGTAACAGTTTCTTGCTTATATCTCGAAAACAGTTCCTTCTATCAATTTTTATTTTTTTACTAAAATTAAAGCTGATAAAATTTCCTACAAAATAGTTATTTGCATTTTTCTTGTAGGACCAAGTATAAGCGAGTTATAAAGATGGATATAAATAATATTTAACAAAAATTTGCTTTAAAATAAAATGTTTGAAAAACCTAAATTAAACTAAATTAATTGAGTCTAACACTTTAGTATAGGAAAAAGGAGAAGACATAAAAGTCACCAAAGTCTTCAGAGTCGTTTTTGGTCGTCATATTAATAACAATAACATTAATAATAATAATACAAATAGTACTAAATTTGCTTATATGCAAACGCTTAATTAAGGTAACAGTTTTTTGGTTTCTTGCTTATATCTCGAAAACAGTTACTTCTATCAATTTTTATCTTTTAACTAAAATTAAAGCTGATAAAATTTCCTACAAAATAGTTATTTGCATTTTTCATGTAGGACTAACCATAAGCGAGATATAAGTTTGAAAGTAATTAATATTTAAAAAAAAAGTGCTTAAACAGAAAATGTCTTGTGATTTAAAATACACTTAATTTTATGGGTCCAATACTTTATTAGAAAAAAAAGGAGGTGACATAAAAGTCACCAAAGTCTTGAGAGTCGTTTTTAGTCGTCATATTAATAACAATAACATTAATAATAATAATACTAATAGTACTAAATTTGCTTATATGCAAGCGCTTAATTAAGGTAACAGTTTCTTGCTTATATCTCGAAAACAGTTACTCCTATCAATTTTTATTTTTTTACTAAAATTAAAGCTGATAAAATTTCCTACAAAATAGTTATTTGCATTTTTTATGTAAGACTAACCATAAGCGAGATATAAGTTTGAAAATAATTAATATTTAAAAAAAAAGTGCTTTAACAGAAAATGTTTTGTGATTTAAAATACACTTAATTTATAAGGTCCAATACTTTATTAGAAGAAAAAGGAGGTGACATATAAGTCACTAAAGTCTTCAGAGTCGATTTTAAATGCTGCATTTTCGTCTTCGTCTCAAACATTGAAAACTGAGTTACATTTTTGTTCAGTAACAGTTTCAGTTTTCTTATTGGTTTTTTGCTTATATCTCGAAAACAGTTACTTCTATCAATTTTTATCTTTCATTCAAAATTAAAGCTGATAAAATTTCCTACAAAATAGTTATGTGCATTTCTTTTGTAAGACCAACCATAAGCGAGTTATAGAGTTGGATATACATAATCTTTAACAAAAATTTGCTTTAAAATAAAATGTTTGAAAAACCTAAATTAAACTAAATTAATTGAGTCTAACACTTTAGTATAGGAAAAAGGAGAAAACATAAAAGTCACCAAAGTCTTCAGAGTCGTTTTTGGTCGTCATATTAATAACAATAACATTAATAATAATAATACTAATAGTACTAAATTTGCTTATATGCAAGCGCTTTATTAAGGTAACAGTTTTTTGGTTTCTTGCTTATATCTCGAAAACAGTTACTCCTATCAATTTTTATCTTTTTACTAAAATTAAAGCTGATAAAATTTCCTACAAAATAGTTATTTGCATTTTTCTTGTAGGACCAAGTATAAGCGAGTTATAAAGATGAATATAAATAATATTTAACAAAAATTTGCTTTAAAATAAAATGTTTGAAATACTGAAATAGAACTAAATTAATTGTGTCTAACACTTAAGTAGAGGAAAAAGGAGGAGACATAAAAGTCACTAAAAGTTTCAGAGTCGTCTTTAATCGTCATACTAATAACAATAACATTAATAATAATAATACTAATAGTAGTAAATTTGCTTGTATGCAAACGCTTAATTAAGGTGACAGTTTTTTGGTTTCTTGCTTATATCTCGAAAACAGTTACTCCTATCAATTTTTATCTTTTTACTAAAATTAAAGCTGATAAAATTTCCTACAAAATAGTTTTTTGCATTTTTCATGTAGGACTAACCATAAGCGAGATATAAGTTTAAAATAATCAATATTTAAAAAAAAAGTGCTTTAACAAAAAATGTCTTGTGATTTAAAATACACTTAATTTATTGGGTCCAATACTTTATTAGAAGAAAAAGGAGGTGACTTAAAAGTCACTGAAGTCTTCAGAGTCGTTTTTAAATGCTGCATTTTCGTCTACGTCTCAAATATTGAAAACTGAATTACATTTTTGTTCAGTAACAGTTACAGTTTTCTTATTGGTTTTTTGCTTATATCTCGAAAACAGTTACTCCTATCAATTTTTATCTTTTTTTCAAAATTCAAGCTGATAAAATTTCCTACAAAATAGTTATTTGCATTTTTCTTGTAGGACCAACCATAAGCGCGTTTTAGAGTTGGATATAAATAATCTTTAACAAAAATTTGCTTTAAAATAAAATGTTTGAAAAACCGAAACTAAACTAAATTAATTAAGACTAACACTTTAGTAGAGGAAAAAGGAGAAGACATAAAAGTCACCAAAGTCTTGAGAGTCGTTTTTAGTCGTCATATTAATAACAATAACATTAATAATAATAGTACTAATATTACTAAATTTGCTTATATGCAAGCGCTTAATTAAGGTAACAGTTTCTTGCTTATATTTCGAAAACAGTTACTCCTATCAATTTTTATCTTTTTACTAAAATTAAAGCTGATAAAATTTCCTACAAAATAGTTATTTGCATTTTTTATGTAGGACTAACCATAAGCGAGATATAAGTTTGAAAATAATTAATATTTTAAAAAAAAGTGCTTTAACAGAAAATGCCTTGTGATTTATAATACATTTAATTTATTGGGTCCAATACTTTATTAGAAGAAAAAGGAGGTGACATAAAAGTCACTGAAGTCTTCAGAGTCGTTTTTAAATGATGCATTTTCGTCTTTGTCTCAAACATTGAAAACTGAATTACATTTTTGTTTAGTAACTGTAACAGTTTTCACTTTGGTTTTTTGCTTATATCTCGAAAACAATTACTCCTATCAATTTTTATCTTTCTTTCAAAATTAAAGCTGATAAAATTTCCTACAAAATAGTTATGTGCATTTCTTTTGTAAGACTAACCATAAGCGAGTTATAGAGTTGGATATAAATAATCTTTAACAAAAATTTGCTTTAAAATAAAATGTTTGAAAAACCTAAATTAAACTAAATTAATTGAGTCTAACACTTTAGTATAGGAAAAAGGAGAAAACATAAAAGGCACCAAAGTCTTCAGAGTCGTTTTTGGTCGTCATATTAATAACAATAACATTAATAATAATAATACTAATAGTACTAAATTTGCTTATATGCAAGCGCTTTATTAAGGTAACAGTTTTTTGGTTTCTTGCTTATATCTCGAAAACAGTTACTCCTATCAATTTTTATCTTTTTACTAAAATTAAAGCTGATAAAATTTCCTACAAAATAGTTATTAGCATTTTTCTTGTAGGACCAAGTATAAGCGAGTTATAAAGATGGATATAAATAATATTTAACAAAAATTTGCTTTAAAATAAAATGTTTGAAATACTGAAATTAAACTAAATTAATTGTGTCTAACACTTTAGTAGAGGAAAAAGGAGAAGACATAAAAGTTACTAAAGGTTTCAGAGTCGTCTTTAATCGTCATACTAATAACAATAACATTAATAATAATATAACTAATAGTACTAAATTTGCTTGTATGCAAACGCTTAATTAAGGTGACAGTTTTTTGGTTTCTTGCTTATATCTCGAAAACAGTTACTCCTATCAATTTTTATCTTTTTACTAAAATTAAAGCTGATAAAAATTTTCCTACAAAATAGTTTTTTGCATTTTTCATGTAGGACTAACCATAAGCGAGATATAAGTTTGAAAATAATCAATATTTAAAAAAAAAGTGCTTTAACAAAAAATGTCTTGTGATTTAAAATACACTTAATTTATTGGGTCCAATATTTTATTAGAAGAAAAAGAAGGTGACTTAAAAGTCACTGAAGTCTTCAGAGTCGTTTTTAAATGATGCATTTTCGTCTACGTCTCAAACATTGAAAACTGAATTACATTTTTGTTCAGTAACTGTTACAGTTTTCAATTTGGTTTTTTGCTTATATCTCGAAAACAGTTACTCCTATCAATTTTTATCTTTTTTTTCAATATTCAAGCTGATAAAATTTCCTACAAAATAGTTATTTGCATTTTTCTTGTAGGACCAACCATAAGCGCGTTATAGAGTTGGATATAAATAATCTTTAACAAAAATTTGCTTTAAAATAAAATGTTTGAAAAACCGAAACTAAACTAAATTAATTAAGACTAACACTTTAGTAGAGGAAAAAGGAGAAGACATAAAAGTCACCAAAGTCTTGAGAGTCGTTTTTAGTCGTCATATTAATAACAATAACATTAATAATAATAATACTAATATTACTAAATTTGCTTATATGCAAGCGCTTAACTGAGGTAACAGTTTCTTGCTTATGTTTCGAAAACAGTTACTCCTATCAATTTTTATCTTTTTACTAAAATTAAAGCTGATAAAATTTCCTACAAAATAGTTATTTGCATTTTTTATGTAGGACTAACCATAAGCGAGATATAAGTTTGAAAATAGTTAATATTTAAAAAAAAAGTGCTTTAACAGAAAATGTCTTGTGATTTAAAATACACTTAATTTATTGGGTCCAATACTTTATTAGAAGAAAAAGGAGGTGACATAAAAGTCACTGAAGTCTTCAGAGTCGTTTTTAAATGATGCATTTTCGTCTTCGTCTCAAACATTGAAAACTGAATTACATTTTTGTTTAGTAACTGTAACAGTTTTCACTTTGGTTTTTTGCTTATATCTCGAAAACAATTACTCCTATCAATTTTTATCTTTCTTTCAAATTTAAAGCTGATAAAATTTCCTACAAAATAGTTATGTGCATTTCTTTTGTAAGACCAACCATAAGCGAGTTATAGAGTTGGATATAAATAATCTTTAACAAAAATTTGCTTTAAAATAAAATGTTTGAAAAACCTAAATTAAACTAAATTAATTGAGTTTAACACTTTAGTATAGGAAAAAGGAGAAAACATAAAAGTCACCAAAGTCTTCAGAGTCGTTTTTGGTCGTCATATTAATAACAATAACATTAATAATAATAATACTAATAGTACTAAATTTGCTTATATGCAAGCGCTTTATTAAGGTAACAGTTTTTTGGTTTCTTGCTTATATCTCGAAAACAGTTACTCCTATCAATTTTTATCTTTTTACTAAAATTAAAGCTGATAAAATTTCCTACAAAATAGTTATTTGCATTTTTCTTGTAGGACCAAGTATAAGCGAGTTATAAAGATGGATATAAATAATATTTAACAAAAATTTGCTTTAAAATAAAATGTTTGAAATACTGAAATTGAACTAAATTAATTGTGTCTAACACTTAAGTAAAGGAAAAAGGAGGAGACATAAAAGTCACTAAAGGTTTCAGAGTCGTCTTTAATCGTCATACTAACAACAATAACATTAATAATAATAATACTAATAGTAGTAAATTTGCTTGTATGCAAACGCTTAATTAAGGTGACAGTTTTTTGGTTTCTTGCTTATAACTCGAAAACAGTTACTCCTATCAATTTTTATCTTTTTACTAAAATTAAAGCTGATAAAATTTCCTACAAAATAGTTTTTAGCATTTTTCATGTAGGACTAACCATAAGCGAGATATAAGTTTGAAAATAATCAAAATTTAAAAAAAAAGTGCTTTAACAAAAAATGTCTTGTGATTTAAAATACACTTAATTTATTGGGTCCAATACTTTATTAGAAGAAAAAGGAGGTGACTTAAAAGTCACTGAAGTCTTCAGAGTCGTTTTTAAATGCTGCATTTTCGTCTACGTCTCAAACATTGAAAACTGAATTACATTTTTGTTCAGTATCAGTTACAGTTTTCTTATTGGTTTTTTGCTTATATCTCGAAAACAGTTACTCCTACCAATTTTTATCTTTTTTTCAAAATTCAAGCTGATAAAATTTCCTACAAAATAGTTATTTGCATTTTTCTTGTAGGACCAACCATAAGCGAGTTATAGAGTTGGATATAAATAATCTTTAACAAAAATTTGCTTTAAAATAAAATGTTTGAAAAACCGAAATTAAACTAAATTAATTAAGACTAACACTTTAGTAGAGGAAAAATGAGAAGACATAAAAGTCACCAAAGTCTTGAGAGTCGTTTTTAGTCGTCATATTAATAACAATAACATTAATAATAATAATACTAATATTACTAAATTTGCTTATATGCAAGCGCTTAATTAAGGTAACAGTTTCTTGCTTATATCTCGAAAACAGTTCCTTCTATCAATTTTTATTTTTTTACTAAAATTAAAGCTGATAAAATTTCCTACAAAATAGTTATTTGCATTTTTCTTGTAGGACCAAGTATAAGCGAGTTATAAAGATAGATATAAATAATATTTAACAAAAATTTGCTTTAAAATAAAATGTTTGAAAAACCTAAATTAAACTAAATTAATTGAGTCTAACACTTTAGTATAGGAAAAAGGAGAAAACATAAAAGTCACCAAAGTCTTCAGAGTCGTTTTTGGTTGTCATATTAATAACAATAATATTAATAATAATAATACTAATAGTACTAAATTTGCTTATATGCAAGCGCTTTATTAAGGTAACAGTTTTTTGGTTTCTTGCTTATATCTCGAAAACAGTTACTCCTATCAATTTTTTTCTTTTTACTAAAATTAAAGCTGATAAAATTTCCTACAAAATAGTTATTTGCATTTTTCTTGTAGGACCAAGTATAAGCGAGTTATAAAGATGGATATAAATAATATTTAACAAAAATTTGCTTTAAAATAAAATGTTTGAAATACTGAAATTAAACTAAATTAATTGTGTCTAACACTTTAGTGGAGGAAAAAGGAGGACACATAAAAGTCACTAAAGGTTTCAGAGACGTCTTTAATCGTCATACTAATAACAATAACATTAATAATAATAATACTAATAGTACTAAATTTGCTTGTATGCAAACGCTTAATTAAGGTGACAGTTTTTTGGTTTCTTGCTTATATCTCGAAAACAGTTACTCCTATCAATTTTTATCTTTTTACTAAAATTAAAGCTGATAAAATTTCCTACAAAATAGTTTTTTGCATTTTTCATGTAGGACTAACCATAAGCGAGATATAAGTTTGAAAATAATCAATATTTAAAAAAAAATTGCTTTAACAAAAAATGTCTTGTGATTTAAAATACACTTAATTTATTGGGTCCAATACTTTATTAGATGAAAAAGAAGGTGACTTAAAAGTCACTGAAGTCTTCAGAGTCGTTTTTAAATGCTGCATTTTCGTCTACGTCTCAAACATTGAAAACTGAATTACATTTTTGTTCAGTAACAGTTACAGTTTTCTTATTGGTTTTTTGCTTATATCTCGAAAACAGTTACTCCTATCAATTTTTATCTTTTTTTCAAAATTCAAGCTGAGAAAATTTCCTACAAAATAGTTATTTGCATTTTTCTTGTAGGACCAACCATAAGCGAGTTATAGAGTTGGATATAAATAATCTTTAAAAAAATTTGCTTTAAAATAAAATGTTTGAAAAACCGAAATTAAACTAAATTAATTAAGACTAACACTTTAGTAGAGGAAAAAGGAGAAGACATAAAAGTCACCAAAGTCTTGAGAGTCGTTTTTAGTCGTCATATTAATAACAATAACATTAATAATAATAATACTAATAGTACTAAATTTGCTTATATGCAAGCGCTTAATTAAGGTAACAGTTTCTTGCTTATATCTCGAAAACAGTTACTCCTATCAATTTTTATTTTTTTACTAAAATTAAAGCTGATAAAATTTCCTACAAAATAGTTATTTGCATTTTTATGTAAGACTAACCATAAGCGAGATATATGTTTGAAAATAATTAATATTTTAAAAAAAAGTGCTTTAACAGAAAATGTTTTGTGATTTAAAATACACTTAATTTATAAGGTCCAATACTTTATTAGAAGAAAAAGGAGGTGACATATAAGTCACTAAAGTCTTCAGAGTCGATTTTAAATGCTGCATTTTCGTCTTCGTCTCAAACATTGAAAACTGAGTTACATTTTTGTTCTGTAACAGTTTCAGTTTTCTTATTGGTTTTTTGCTTATATCTCGAAAACAGTTACTTCTATCAATTTTTATCTTTCATTCAAAATTAAAGCTGATAAAATTTCCTACAAAATAGTTATGTGCATTTCTTTTGTAAGACCAACCATAAGCGAGTTATAGAGTTGGATATAAATAATCTTTAACAAAAATTTGCTTTAAAATAAAATGTTTGAAAAACCTAAATTAAACTAAATTAATTGAGTCTAACACTTTAGTATAGGAAAAAGGAGAAAACATAAAAGTCACCAAAGTCTTCAGAGTCGTTTTTGGTCGTCATATTAATAACAATAACATTAATAATAATAATACTAATAGTACTAAATTTGCTTATATGCAAGCGCTTTATTAAGGTAACAGTTTTTTGGTTTCTTGCTTATATCTCGAAAACAGTTACTCCTATCAATTTTTATCTTTTTACTAAAATTAAAGCTGATAAAATTTCCTACAAAATAGTTATTTGCATTTTTCTTGTAGGACCAAGTATAAGCGAGTTATAAAGATGGATATAAATAATATTTAACAAAAATTTGCTTTAAAATAAAATGTTTGAAATACTGAAATTGAACTAAATTAATTGTGTCTAACACTTAAGTAGAGGAAAAAGGAGGAGACATAAAAGTCACTAAAGGTTTCAGAGTCGTCTTTAATCGTCATACTAATAACAATAACATTAATAATAATAATACTAATAGTAGTAAATTTGCTTGTATGCAAACGCTTAATTAAGGTGACAGTTTTTTGGTTTCTTGCTTATATCTCGAAAACAGTTACTTCTATCAATTTTTATCTTTTTACTAAAATTAAAGCTGATAAAATTTCCTACAAAATAGTTTTTTGCATTTTTCATGTAGGACTAACCATAAGCGAGATATAAGTTTGAAAATAATCAATATTTAAAAAAAAAGTGCTTTAACAAAAAATGTCTTGTGACTTAAAATACACTTAATTTATTGGGTCCAATACTTTATTAGAAGAAAAAGGAGGTGACTTAAAAGTCACTGAAGTCTTCAGAGTCGTTTTTAAATGCTGCATTTTCGTCTACGTCTCAAACATTGAAAACTGAATTACATTTTTGTTCAGTAACAGTTACAGTTTTCTTATTGGTTTTTTGCTTATATCTCGAAAACAGTTACTCCTATCAATTTTTATCTTTTTTTCAAAATTCAAGCTGAGAAAATTTCCTACAAAATAGTTATTTGCATTTTTCTTGTAGGACCAACCATAAGCGAGTTATAGAGTTGGATATAAATAATCTTTAAAAAAATTTGCTTTAAAATAAAATGTTTGAAAAACCGAAATTAAACTAAATTAATTAAGACTAACACTTTAGTAGAGGAAAAAGGAGAAGACATAAAAGTCACCAAAGTCTTGAGAGTCGTTTTTAGTCGTCATATTAATAACAATATCATTAATAATAATAATACTAATATTACTAAATTTGCTTATATGCAAGCGCTTAATTAAGGTAACAGTTTCTTGCTTATATCTCGAAAACAGTTCCTTCTATCAATTTTTATTTTTTTACTAAAATTAAAGCTGATAAAATTTCCTACAAAATAGTTATTTGCATTTTTCTTGTAGGACCAAGTATAAGCGAGTTATAAAGATGGATATAAATAATATTTAACAAAAATTTGCTTTAAAATAAAATGTTTGAAAAACCTAAATTAAACTAAATTAATTGAGTCTAACACTTTAGTATAGGAAAAAGGAGAAACCATAAGAGTCACCAAAGTCTTCAGAGTCGTTTTTGGTTGTCATATTAATAACAATAACATTAATAATAATAATACTAATAGTACTAAATTTGCTTATATGCAAGCGCTTTATTAAGGTAACAGTTTTTTGGTTTCTTGCTTATATCTCAAAAACAGTTACTCCTATCAATTTTTATCTTTTTACTAAAATTAAATCTGATAAAATTTCCTACAAAATAGTTATTTGCATTTTTCTTGTAGGACCAAGTATAAGCAAGTTATAAAGATGGATATAAATAATATTTAACAAAAATTTGCTTTAAAATAAAATGTTTGAAATACTGAAATTAAACTAAATTTATTGTGTCTAACACTTTAGTGGAGGAAAAAGGAGGACACATAAAAGTCACTAAAGGTTTCAGAGACGTCTTTAATCGTCATACTAATAACAATAACAATAATAATAATACTAATAGTACTAAATTTGCTTGTATGCAAACGCTTAATTAAGGTGACAGTTTTTTGGTATCTTGCTTATATCTCGAAAACAGTTACTCCTATCAATTTTTATCTTTTTACTAAAATTAAAGCTGATAAAATTTCCTACAAAATAGTTTTTTGCATTTTTCATGTAGGACTAACCATAAGCGAGATATAAGTTTGAAAGTAATTAATATTTAAAAAAAAAGTGCTTTAACAGAAAATGTCTTGTGATTTAAAATACACTTAATTTTATGGGTCCAATACTTTATTAGAAGAAAAAGGAGGTGACATAAAAGTCACCAAAGTCTTGAGAGTCGTTTTTAGTCGTCATATTAATAACAATAACATTAATAATAATAATACTAATAGTACTAAATTTGCTTATATGCAAGCGCTTAATTAAGGTAACAGTTTCTTGCTTATATCTCGAAAACAGTTACTCCTATCAATTTTTATTTTTTTACTAAAATTAAAGCTGATAAAATTTCCTACAAAATAGTTATTTGCATTTTTTATGTAAGACTAACCATAAGCGAGATATATGTTTGAAAATAATTAATATTTAAAAAAAAAAGTGCTTTAACAGAAAATGTTTTGTGATTTAAAATACACTTAATTTATAAGGTCCAATACTTTATTAGAAGAAAAAGGAGGTGACATATAAGTCACTAAAGTCTTCAGAGTCGATTTTAAATGCTGCATTTTCGTCTTCGTCTCAAACATTGAAAACTGAGTTACATTTTTGTTCAGTAACAGTTACAGTTTTCTTATTGGTTTTTTGCTTATATCTCGAAAACAGTTACTTCTATCAATTTTTATCTTTCATTCAAAATTAAAGCTGATAAAATTTCCTACAAAATAGTTATGTGCATTTCTTTTGTAAGACCAACCATAAGCGAGTTATAGAGTTGGATATAAATAATCTTTAACAAAAATTTGCTTTAAAATAAAATGTTTGAAAAACCTAAATTAAACTAAATTAATTGAGTCTAACACTTTAGTATAGGAAAAAGGAGAAAACATAAAAGTCACCAAAGTCTTCAGAGTCGTTTTTGGTCGTCATATTAATAACAATAACATTAATAATAATAATACTAATAGTACTAAATTTGCTTATATGCAAGCGCTTTATTAAGGTAACAGTTTTTTGGTTTCTTGCTTATATCTCGAAAACAGTTACTCCTATCAATTTTTATCTTTTTACTAAAATTAAAGCTGATAAAATTTCCTACAAAATAGTTATTTGCATTTTTCTTGTAGGACCAACCATAAGCGAGTTATAAAGATGGATATAAATAATATTTAACAAAAATTTGCTTTAAAATAAAATGTTTTAAATACTGAAATTAAACTAAATTAATTGTGTCTAACACTTTAGTGGAGGAAAAAGGAGGACACATAAAAGTCACTAAAGGTTTCAGAGACGTCTTTAATCGTCATACTAATAACAATAACATTAATAATAATAATACTAATAGTACTAAATTTGCTTGTATGCAAACGCTTAATTAAGGTGACAGTTTTTTGGTTTCTTGCTTATATCTCGAAAACAGTTACTCCTATCAATTTTTATCTTTTTACTAAAATTAAAGCTGATAAAATTTCCTACAAAATAGTTTTTTGCATTTTTCATGTAGGACTAACCATAAGCGAGATATAAGTTTGAAAATAATCAATATTTAAAAAAAAAGTGCTTTAACAAAAAATGTCTTGTGATTTAAAATACACTTAATTTATTGGGTCCAATACTTTATTAGAAGAAAAAGGAGGTGACTTAAAAGTCACTGAAGTCTTCAGAGTCGTTTTTAAATGCTGCATTTTCGTCTACGTCTCAAACACTGAAAACTGAATTACATTTTTGTTCAGTAACAGTTACAGTTTTCTTATTGGTTTTTTGCTTATATCTCGAAAACAGTTACTCCTATCAATTTTTATCTTTTTTTCAAAATTCAAGCTGATAAAATTTCCTACAAAATAGTTATTTGCATTTTTCTTGTAGGACCAACCATAAGCGAGTTATAGAGTTGGATATAAATAATCTTTAACAAAAATTTGCTTTAAAATAAAATGTTTGAAAAACCGAAATTAAACTAAATTAATTAAGACTAACACTTTAGTAGAGGAAAAAGGAGAAGACATAAAAGTCACCAAAGTCTTGAGAGTCGTTTTTAGTCGTCATATTAATAACAATAACATTAATAATAATAATACTAATATTACTAAATTTGCTTATATGCAAGCGCTTAATTAAGTTAACAGTTTCTTGCTTATATCTCGAAAACAGTTCCTTCTATCAATTTTTAATTTTATACTAAAATTAAAGCTGATAAAATTTCCTACAAAATAGTTATTTGCATTTTTCTTGTAGGACCAAGTATAAGCGAGTTATAAAGGTGGATATTAATAATATTTAACAAAAATTTGCTTTAAAACAAAATGTTTGAAAAACCTAAATTAAACTAAATTAATTGAGTCTAACACTTTAGTATAGGAAAAAGGAGAAAACACAAAAGTCACCAAAGTCTTCAGAGTCGTTTTTGGTCGTCATATTAATCACAATAACATTAATAATAATAATACTAATAGTACTAAATTTGCTTTTATGCAAGCGCTTTATTAAGGTAACAGTTTTTTGGTTTCTTGCTTATATCTCGAAAACAGTTACTCCTATCAATTTTTATCTTTTTACTAAAATTAAAGCTGATAAAATTTCCTACAAAATAGTTATTTGCATTTTTCATGTAGGGCTAACCATAAGCGAGATATAAGTTTGAAAATAATTAATATTTAAAAAAAAAGTGCTTTAACAGAAAATGTCTTGTGATTTAAAATACACTTAATTTATTGGGTCCAATACTTTATTAGAAGAAAAAGGAGGTGACATAAAAGTTACTGAAGTCTTCAAAGTCGTTTTTAAATGATGCATTTCCGTCTTCGTCTCAAACATTGAAAACTGAATTACATTTTTGTTCAGTAACTGTAACAGTTTTCACTTTGGTTTTTTGCTTATATCTCGAAAACAATTACTCCTATCAATTTTTATCTTTCTTTCAAAATTAAAGCTGATAAAATTTTCTACAAAATAGTTATTTGCATTTCTTTTGTAAGACCAACCATAAGCGAGTTATAGAGTTGGATATAAATAATCTTTAACAAAAATTTGCTTTAAAATAAAATGTTTGAAAAACCTAAATTAAACTAAATTAACTGAGTCTAACACTTTAGTATAGGAAAAAGGATAAGACATAAAAGTCACCAAAGTCTTCAGAGTCGTTTTTGGTCGTCATATTAATAACAATAACATTAATAATAATAATACAAATAGTACTAAATTTGCTTATATGCAAACGCTTAATTAAGGTAACAGTTTTTTGGTTTCTTGCTTATATCTCGAAAACAGTTACTTCTATCAATTTTTATCTTTTAACTAAAATTAAAGCTGATAAAATTTCCTACAAAATAGTTATTTGCATTTTTCATGTAGGACTAACCATAAGCGAGATATAAGTTTGAAAATAATTAATATTTAAAAAAAAAGTGCTTTAACAGAAAATGTCTTGTGATTTAAAATACACTTAATTTTATGAGTCCAATACTTTATTAGAAGCAAAAGGAGGTGACATAAAAGTCACCAAAGTCTTGAGAGTCGTTTTTAGTCGTCATATTAATAACAATAACATTAATAATAATAATACTAATAGTACTAAATTTGCTTATATGCAAGCTCTTAATTAAGGTAACAGATTCTTGCTTATATCTCGAAAACAGTTACTCCTATCAATTTTTATTTTTTTACTAAAATTAAAGCTGATAAAATTTCCTACAAAATAGTTATTTGCATTTTTTATGTAAGACTAACCATAAGCGAGATATAAGTTTGAAAATAATTAATATTTTAAAAAAAAGTGCTTTAACAGAAAATGTTTTGTGATTTAAAATACACTTAATTTATAAGGTCCAATACTTTATTAGAAGAAAAATGAGGTGACATATAAGTCACTAAAGTCTTCAGAGTCGATTTTAAATGCTGCATTTTCGTCTTCGTCTCAAACATTGAAAACTGAGTTACATTTTTGTTCAGTAACAGTTTCAGTTTTCTTATTGGTTTTTTGCTTATATCTCGAAAACAGTTACTCCTATCAATTTTTATCTTTCTTTCAAAATTAAAGCTGATAAAATTTCCTACAAAATAGTTATTTTTATTTTTCTTGTAGGACCAACCATAAGCGAGTTATAGAGTTGGATATAAATAATATTTAACAAAAACTTGCTTTAAAATAAAATGTTTGAAAAACTAAAATTAAACTAAATTAATTGTGTCTAACACTTTAGTAGAGGAAAATGGAGAAGACATAAAAGTCACTAAAGGTTTCAGAGTCGTCTTTAGTCGTCATATTAATAACAATAACATTAATAATAATAATACTAATAGTACTAAATTTGCTTATATGCAAGCGCTTAATTAAGGTAACAGTTTCTTGCTTATATCTCGAAAACAGTTACTTATATCAATTTTTATCTTTTTACTAAAATTAAAGCTGATAAAATTTCCTACAAAATAGTTATTTGCATTTTTCATGTTAGACTAACCATAAGCGAGATATAAGGTTAAAAATTATTAATATTTAAAAAAAAAGTGCTTTAACAGAAAATGTCTTGTGATTTAAAATACACTTAATTTATTGGGTCCAATACTTTATTAGAAGAAAAAGGAGGTGACATAAAAGTCGCTGAAGTCTTCAGAGTCGTTTTTAAATGCTGCATTTTCGTCTTCGTCTCAAACATTGAAAACTGAATTACATTTTTGTTCAGTAACTGTAACAGTTTTCACTTTGGTTTTTTGCTTATATCTCGAAAACAGTTACTTCTATCAATTTTTATTTTTCATTCAAAATTAAAGCTGATAAAATTTCCTACAAAATAGTTATTTGCATTTTTCTTGTAGGACCAACCATAAGCGAGTTATAGAGTTGGATTTAAATAATATTTAACAAAAATTTGCTTTAAAATAAAATGTTTGAAAAACTGAAATTAAACTAAATTAATTGTGTCTAACACTTTAGTAGTGGAAAAAGGAGAAGACATAAAAGTCACTGAAGTTTTTAGAGTCGTTTGTAAATGCTGCATTTTCGTCTTCGACGACAGTTACTGAACAAAAATGTAATTCAGTTTTCAATGTTTGAGACGAAGACGAAAATGCAGCATTTACTGTCACCTCCTTTTTCTTCTAATTAAGTATTGGACCCAACAAATTAAGTGTATTTTAAATCACAAGACATTTTCTGTTAAAACTCATTTTTAATTATTAATTATTTTCAAACTTATATCTCGCTTATGGTTAGTTCTGCATGAAAAATGCAAATAACTATTTTGTAGGAAATTTTATCTCCTTTAATTTTGGTGAAATGGCAAAAATTGATAGGAGTAACTGTTTTCGAGATATAAGCAAAAAACAAAAAAACTGTTACCTTAATTAAGCGCTTGCATATAAGCAAATTTAGTACTACTAGTATTGTTATTATAAATGTTATTGTTATTAATATGACGACTAAAGACAACTCTAAGACTTTAGTGACTTTTATGTCTCCTCCTTTTTCCTCTACTAAAGTGTTAGACACAATTAATTTAGTTCAATTTCAGTTTTTCAAACATTTTATTTTAAAGCAAATTTTTGTTAAATATTAAAAACTATAAAATGGCTTAGATTGCCTAAAAACACAGATCACACATGATCTTTTGCATAGAAATGAGAAAACGCTCATGTAACACAAAATAAGCTCCATTTTTCCTTATTAAAAGTATTATTATTATTATTACTTTTATTAATATTACTATTATTTATTATTATTATTATTATTATTATTATTATTATTATTATTATTATTAATATTAAAATTATTATTTTTATTATTATTATTATTATTATTAGTAACTTTTGTATAGTAAATGTTTTTATACCAGTTTTAAAATGAGTTATTAATTTTAGACAATTTCTTGCCTAAAAACACAGATCACAGATGATCTCTTGCATAGAAATGAGAAAACGCTCATATAACACAAAATAAGCTTCATTTTTGCTTAGAAAACTAAGCTTATTTTTATTACTACTATTATTATTATTTTTATTATTATTATTACTATTATTATTATTATTATTATTAATTTTATTATTACATTGGTTACTATTACTATTATTATTATTATTATTATTATTATTATTATTATTATTATTAACTTTTGTATAGTAAATGTTTTTATACCAGTTTTAAAATGAGTTATTAATTTTAGACAATTTCTTGCCTAAAAACAGATCACAGATGATTTCTTGCATAGAAATTAGAAAACGCTCATATAACACACAAAATAAGTTTCATTTTTGCTTAGAAAACTAAGCTTACTTTTATTACTATTATTACTTTTATTATTGTTAATGCGTAAAAGAAAGGCTATTTAAAACAACACAAAAAAAACTTACCGAGTGGTCCGTCAAAGTGCAGATCGATGTAAGAAGGAAGAAGTAAGGAAAGAGGAAGAATAGGAAGAAAAAGAACCTTGACGGTACGGCACAATTAAATTAACTATTAAAAAATGCACTGTAAAATGCGGCGTGTTGCTGCCACCCGATCGCTTCTCGACTACTACTACTCTTATCTCTTAGTAAGAAGATTACAAAAACCCCTAAATGAAAAGAGGCGCTAACATTCCCCCCGACCGTTAAGGAATGAAGTTAACTAAAACTAAATTATCAACTAAAGAAAAGAAATATAAGTTCCCTTCCGCATAATAATAATAAATATTAAATTAAATTAAACTGCAAGTAATTGCATCCACCCAAAGAACAAATAACTAAAAACAAAATTATAGGATCAAAACGATCACTGATTTGGAAGGGGACATAGACGAACTATAGGTCGTTTATAAAGACCATGGGGAGTTTTAGCTCCAATAAAATTTGTACCACAATCGGAATACAAAACCGAGCATGGACCACGACGGGATAAAAAACGTTTAAAGGCATTAATAAAAGTCGCAGTGGATAGGTCAGAAGCCACTTCTAGATGTAAGGCTTTGGTAACTAAACAAATAAATAAGCATAAATAAGCTTTCTGGCTTTTTACACCTCTACGACGAGTCAGAGTGACATAGAATGGTCCGGCATAATCTACACCACTGTGCAAAAATGGTTTCGCTTCTGTAATTCTAGGAGCGGGCAAATCCGCCATACATGGGAAAGTTGCGCGAGGACGAAATTTAAAGCAAAAATTACAGTTGCGAATGCGATGTCTAACAACATTTCGTGCAGCTAAAATCCAAAATTTCTGACGCAACAACGACAGTGTAAGATGCGGACCAGTATGTAAATTACGTTGGTGAAAATAGTCTATTAAGAGATCCACCAAGTGGTCTTTTTTGGGCAGCAAAAACGGATGCTGCTGATCATATTCTAAATTTGAGTTTGATAGACGTCCTCCTACTCTAATAACTCCATCTTTAAGAAACGGACATAAGGCACGAATTTTAGGCGAACAAGGTTTATTTTGCTCTAACAAAGCTAAATCTGAAGCAAAATGTTCTCTTTGGACAAGTCTAACTAGCGTTAATTCAGCGGTTTCTAAGTCTTTGAGTGTAATAGGATTTCCTTTTGGCAATAACTTAAGAAATCTGAGAACATATACAACTGCATTGCGCAATTTACTATACGAAGACGATCTATCTATAAGTTGTCGTAAAGGGTTGACACAACGTGAGAAAGTGACGAGAACTATCGGTTTCTCTTCGAGTGGAGGTTCGTCTGTATTAGTTGAAGAGTTAATAGGCCATAACTGTTCGTCCATAAATAACCAACTAGGACCAGTTAGCCAAATCGGGTGGTTTAAAAGGTGCGCCGGTGTTAGACCCCTAGAAATTGGGTCGGCTGGGTTTTCCTTCCCATCGACATGATACCAATTAACCGACGGCACTAATTCTTGAATTTTTGCCACGCGATTTGCTACAAAAGTGTGCCAACGATGAGGAGATGCGTTTATCCAGTTAAGTACGACCGAAGAATCAGTCAGAGCAACAATGTTTTCTATAATTAATCGCGATTGGAAAGTGCTTTCTACAAAATGGATCAGTCTAGCTAAAAGAAGCGCAGCACAAAGCTCTAATCTGGGTATCGAAATTGACTTTAACGGAGCAACTTTTGATCTAGCGCAAATGATTCTAACAGTAGGTACCTTTTCTGGAACTTTTACATACACTACCGCTCCATAACCCTTTTCTGATGCGTCTGCAAATCCAACAATTGTCACAGGTAAATTACTACAAGTTCCTAAATGACGCGGAATTTCAAAGTTTTCCAAAAGATGCAACTCTCTTTTTAAAAGACTCCAAATTTTTTGTATATCAGCCGATACAGGATCGTCCCAACCAAGTTTTTGAACCCAAATTTCCCGAATCAATAATTTTGCATATAAGGTAACGGGAGCCAACAATCCTAAAGGATCCCAAATGCGAGCAATTATTGACAAAATATTCCGTTTCGTACATTCTATGTCAGGAACACTAATTTTAAAACCAAGCAAGTCGGTTTGCGGATGCCACTGAAAACCTAAGACCTTCAAGGAATCATTGCTAAATTCAACGGGCTGAAAGCAGCGTTCCGGTTCTAAAATTTCTGACAATAATTCATTAGAGTTTGTTGTCCATTTGGTTAAGCTAAACCCCCCGGCCCTAAACAAACCAATTAAATCGCGGTACAACGCAATAGCTTCTTCACTGGTAGGAACACTAGTTACAACATCGTCCATGTATGTATCTCTATTTACAATTCCTGAAGCTAACTGAAAATTTCTAGATTCGTCCGAGGCAAGTTGCTTAACTGTACGAAGAGCTAAAAATGGCGAGGCTTTGACTCCAAAAGAGACTACATTGATTTCGTATGTTTGGAGAGGTTCATTAATCGAAAATCGCCAGAGAATTCTTTGAAAGCATCGATGATCGGGATTAAGCCAAATTTGTCTATACATCTGACGTACGTCAGCGGTCATGGCTACAGCAAATAGTCTAAAATTCAGTAGCAAAGAAACTATATCGGTTTGTAATTTTTCACCAGTATATAAAACATCGTTCAAAGAAAGCGAATTACTACCTTTGGCGCTAGCATCAAACACAACTCTCAGTGGAGTACTAGTACTTTCCTTAAAAATAGCATGATGCGGAATGTAAAATGAAGATTCGCTATTCAATCTATGTGGCTCTACTAAAGACATGTGACCTTGCTCGATGAAGTCTTGTATTGCATCGCAATAACTTTGATGAAATGCTGGCATTGAGCGAAATTTTCTTTCTAAAGCTAGATATCTTCGAAAAGCGTTTTGAAATGAACTACCCAAATTAGGAGGAAATTCTTTAAAAGGAAGCGAGACTATGTATTTTCCGGACGGTTCGCGTTTAACCGTAGAAACGAAAAGTTCTTCACATTTTGCGTCATCTTTATTCAATGAAACACTGGGACTGGGAACCTCTTCCATTGACCAAAATTTTTCAAGTGCTTTATCTAGAGGTGGTTCCTCAATCAAACAAAATGAATGTGTTTCACAATTCGCGGCTACATGTGGTATTTCGCCCATAACTATGTATCCTAGTGTAGTTTCTAAAGCGATTGGGCTTCCAAGTGAACCTTCTACTTTGTTCGGGCCTAATATTTGCGGAAACAATTTACCACTAATTATTCCATCGATTTCCCCCGACTCAAAAAATTTCTCGTCGGCTAGCGGAAGATTAAGCAAATTTTCTATAGATGATTGCGGAATATTTCGATCTGGCAAATTGTCAATAATTTGATCGATAACTAAAGCCTCGAACTTGTATCTATAATCTGAATTAAAGCGAGAAGCAATGACCGTATCTATTTTTCCTTTTATAGGATGCGTGATGGCACCTATGCCTTTAACAGAAGCGTTAATTTTTCTAATTGGCAAATTTAAGCGGGTACAACAATTTGTAGTAATAAAATGCGATTGACTAGCGGGGTCTACTAAAAGTCTAACTAATTTCCTTTTCGAATTTGGAGCGAATATTTCTACTATGGCGGTAGCAAGCAAAGTGTTACTATATCTAGATGATTTAAAGCTAGTATTTGAAGCGACACAAAAACTATGGGGCTCGCGGGAAGTACTATTAACGTCACTAATTGAAACCAAATCCTTTTTAGCAGGCTGTTCTGATGTCTCAATGTGCGGTTTATCAAAATGAAGCAGAGAATGATGTCTTTTTCGACACAAACTACAAGTGGTTGTCGATTTACAAGCGATTATTTTATGTTTCGGACTAAGGCAATTTAAACATAAAGCTTTATCTTTGACTAATTGATATCTTTCCAAGGGACCTAACTTTAAAAGCTTCGCACACTGATAAACTAAATGAGAAGCCTCGTTACAAATTGGACAAATATTATTCGATGCGCGATTACTAACAACAAGCGAATGGGTTCTACTAGGTTTACTGAAAGGAGCGCTATAGTTCGTTCGATTGGCTGTTGTAGCAGTTGATTTCAAAGTACAAGCTAAGATTTTTGTGTGATCCTTTACAAAGTCGACAATTTCCTTGTACAAAGGAATTTCAGATTTTTTCTGTGACAGCTCAAAATGTCTACGAGTTTGACCATCTAATTTTGAAAGTGCGATTGAACTTATAATAAAGTCCGAAAGATTTTCTATGTCTAATTGTTTCAAAGCGTTCACCGCTGTATCAAACTTTTCCAAAAATGTATTTAAACAAACTACCGATTCATTTTGTAAAGGTCTAAAGTCAAGAATTTGCGACAAATAAGTACTAGCCAGAAGACGTTTATCATCATATTTTTCTACGAGCGCTTTCCATAAGATAGGATAATTTGCTCCTGTTGGTTGTATTCCAGAGCAAACTAGCAAAGCTTTACCCGTCAATTTTCCCAATAAGTAATGCATTCTAGTAATATCGTCTAAATCGGGATTTTCGTGTATTAAAGTTCTAAACGTGTCATAAAAAATTGGCCAATCGGACATTTCTCCTGAAAATTCCATCAATTCAATCTTGGGCAATTTTGCTATAGCTTTCACCGGCTTGGGCAAATTTTCAGTTTTTGTAAAAACCTTTTTTGCTGCTTCTACAATGTGACAATATAATTCGTCCACCGCCTCCAACTCAGCAAAGCTAGGCGTATAGTCAGGGTCGAGTTCTAAACTTAATAAATTTATCGAATCAATGCAATTACTAAACAATTGGCGCGTTTCTTCTAGTGTATTATATCTAATTTTAAAGTTTTTGCAAACCGTCTCATCATCCAGGTTTCTAGAGTCGTTATATAAACGCTGAATTCTCAAAAAAAGTGATTGACGCTTGCCTTGAAGAGACTTTAATTCATTCTCTTTAGTTGGAGCCATGATAAATTTAAACGAATTTCTAATAAGCGAGGACGTATGCGAGCAACAGCGACAAGAGATAAGCTAAAGCGATAACTCGATAAGCGAAGGGTTTTTGCAACAACGCGTTCCAAAAATAGCGATACCAATGCTCTAGATTTAACTAAACGAAGATCCGGTGGCTCGAAGGACCAAATGTTAATGCGTAAAAGAAAGGCTATTTAAAACAACACAAAAAAAACTTACCGAGTGGTCCGTCAAAGTGCAGATCGATGTAAGAAGGAAGAAGTAAGGAAAGAGGAAGAATAGGAAGAAAAAGAACCTTGACGGTACGGCACAATTAAATTAACTATTAAAAAATGCACTGTAAAATGCGGCGTGTTGCTGCCACCCGATCGCTTCTCGACTACTACTACTCTTATCTCTTAGTAAGAAGATTACAAAAACCCCTAAATGAAAAGAGGCGCTAACAATTATTATTATTATTATTATTATTATTATTATTATTATTATTATTATTATTATTATTATTATTATTATTATTATTATTATTATTATTATTATTATTATTATTATTATTATTATTAAAAATTATATTAAACAGACAGAAAACGTCGTATTCTGACACAAAAAAACGAATTACGTTATAGACTTGACGAGAGCGGCGTATCTCGGACTCTTATAGGGTCAAAATGTATCTGTTTGGATTAAAACAAATTATTTTTGTTGTCTCTCAGTCTGAATTGTTCATCAGTTCAAACAAAAACGGCTTATTTTAGACGATCTTTTCTTTGAACAAGAAAACTTACATCGAACAGACTAAAAACGTATTAATCTGGCATAAAAGAGCAATTTATGTATCACTTTGAATAAAGGCAGCTAATCCTATTCGTTTCATTGCTTAAAATAGACAAAATTGTTAATAAATCTAACAAAAACGCTGTATTCTAGCACAAAATACTAATTACATTATAGTTTCGACGAGAATAGCTTATTTGGAATGATTCTATGCTTTCAAACGAGTAAATTTTTATTAAACAGATGCCAAACATCATGTTTTGTCCTATAAAAACATTTTATATTGCAGTTTGTATTAAAACAAAATATTTTTGTTGATTCTTTGTTAGAAGCAGCAAACCTAACATTAAAGAATCAGAAAACTTTGTATTCGGACACAAACCACCGAATTTTGCATCAGTTTAGACAAAAACGGTTGATTTTCGACAATATTTTCTTTGAACAAGAAAACTTATATCAAACTGACTAAAAACGTCTTATTTTAGCACAAAACAAAAGATTTGCGTTATAGTCTTAACGAGAGCTGTTAATTTCAAACGGTTCTATGCTTTGAAACGAGTAAACTTTCACTGAACAGAGAAAAAACATCTTATTTCGCCTTTTAAAAACGATTCATGCCACAGTTAGGATAAAAACCAATTATTTTCGTTAATTCATTGTTACAAACAAGAAACCTTACATCAAAGTAACTGAAAACCCCTTATTCAGGCACAGAAACGAGTAAACTTTTATAGGACAGATGCAAAATACCATATTACCACATAAACCGTTATTTCAAAGCAAAGTATTAGCTTTTGCACTTGTTCAATTAAAGTTTGCTTACTTCGGAGTATGTAATCGTCCGAAATAATTTTTTTTTGTCAAAACTATAACGTAATTTGTTTTTTGAGCTTGAATATAGAGTTTTCATTACGTTTTATAGTAGTTTACTCTACTCTAAGCATAGAATCAAACAGTGTAATCCGCTTTTGTTAAAACTGATACATAATTTGCTCTTATTTTCGAGAATAAGACGTTTTCAATATGTTTGATAAAATTTTTCTTGTTTATAGCAAAGAATCGTTTAAAATAAGCTGTATTTGCCTAAACTGAAACGTAATTCGATATTTGTGCATGGATACGAAGTTTTCAGTTTCTTTGACGTGAAATTTCTTGTTGCAAAAGGTAATAACTTGCTTTAAAACAACGCTTTATATGGTAATATGTGGTTTTGCATCTGCCCCATAAAAGTTCATTAGTTTGGAATCATAAAATCGTTTGAAATAAACAGTGCTGGTCAAAACTATAACGTAAATTATTTCTTTGAGACGAAATTTAAAGTTTTCATTAAGTTTTATACAAGTTTACTCTATTCTAAGTAAAGGAGTAATCAGGATAAATTGCTTTTATCTAGAGTAATATATAATTTGCAGTTTTCAGCCAGAATAAGACTGAATTAAGAATTAATCTTTTTAATGTAAGTTTTTGTATTCAAAACAAAGGATCGTCTAAAGCAAGCAGTTTTTTTCCAGACTGAAACGTAATTCGAATTTCTGTGCCTGAATAAGGGGTTTTTAGTTACTTTGATGTAAGGTTTCTTGTTTGTAACAATGAATTAACGAAAATAATTGGTTTTTATCCTAACTGTGGCATGAATCGTTTTTAAAAGACGAAATAAGATGTTTTTCCTCTGTTCAGAGAAAGTTTACTCGTTTCAAAGCATAGAACCGTTTGAAATTAACAGCTCTCGTTAAGGCTGTAACGCAGATCTTTTGTTTTGTGCTAAAATAAGACGTTTTTAGTCAGTTTGATATAAGTTTTCTTGTTCAAAGCAAAATATTGTCGAAAATCAACCGTTTTTGTCTAAACTGATACAAAATTCGGTGGTTTGTGTCCGAATACAAAGTTTTCAGATTCTTTAATGCTAGGTTTGCTGCTTCTAACAAAGAATCAACGAAAATATTTTGTTTTAATACAAACTGCAATATAAAATGTCTTTATTGGACAAAACATGATGTTTGGCATCTGTTTAATAAAAATTCACTCGTTTGGAAGCATAGAATCATTCCAAATAAGCTATTCTCGTCGAAACTATAATGTAATTAGTATTTTGTGCTAGAATACAGCGTTTTTGTTAGATTTATTAACAATTTTGTCTATTTTAAGCAATAAAACGAATAGAATTAGCTGCCTTTATTCAAAGTGATACATAAATTGCTCTTTTATGCCAGATTAATACGTTTTTAGTCTGTTCGATGTAAGTTTTCTTGTTCAAAGCAAAATATTGTCGAAAATCAACCGTTTTTGTCTAAACTGATACAAAATTCGGTGGTTTGTGTCCGAATACAAAGTTTTCAGATTCTTAAATGTTAGGTTTGCTGCATCTAACAAAGGATCAACGAAAATATTTTGTTTTAATACAAACTGCAATATAAAATGTCTTTATGTTTAATAAAAATTTACTCGTTTGGAAGCATAGAATCATTCCAAATTAGCTATTCTCGTCGAAACTATAATGTAATTAGTATTTGGTGCTAGAATACAGCGTTTTTGTTATGATTTATTAACAATTTTGTCTATTTTAAGCAATGAAACGAATAGGATTAGCTGCCTTTATCCAAAGTGATACATAAATTGCTTTTTTATGCCAGATTAATACGTTTTTAGTCTGTTCGATGTAAGTTTTCTTGTTCAAAGCAAAAAATCGTCTAAAATAAGCCGTTTTTGTTTAAACTGATGAACAATTTAGACTGAGAGTCAACAAAAATAATTTGTTTTAATCCAAACTGATTTGTTCAGTAACTGTAACAGTTTTCACTTTGGTTATTTGCTTATATCTCGAAAACAATTACTCCTATCAATTTTTATCTATCCTTCAAAATTAAAGCTAATAAAATTTCCTACAAAATAGTTATTTGCATTTCTTTTGTAAGACCAACCATAAGCGAGTTATAGAGTTGGATATAAATAATATTTAACAAAAATTTGCTTTAAAATAAAATGTTTGAAAACAGTTACTCCTATCAATTTTTATCTTTTTACTAAAATTAAAGCTGATAAAATTTCCTACACAATAGTTATTTGCATTTTTCTTGTAGGACCAAGTATAAGCGAGTTATAAAGATGGATATAAATAATATTTAACAAAAATTTGCTTTAAAATAAAATGTTTGAAATACTGAAATTAAACTAAATAAATTGTGTTTAACACTTTAGTAGAGGAAAAAGGAGAAGACATAAAAGTCACTAAAGGTTTCAGAGTCGTCTTTAATCGTCATACTAATAACAATAACCTTAATAATAATAATACTAATAGTACTAAATTTGCTTGTATGCAAACGCTTAATTAAGGTGACAGTTTTTTGGTTTCTTGCTTATATCTCGAAAACAGTTACTCCTATCAATTTTTATCTTTTTACTAAAATTAAAGCTGATAATACATTTTTAATGTAATTCAGTTTTCAATGTTTGAGACGAAGACGAAAATGCATCATTTAAAAACGACTCTGAAGACTTTTTCTTCTAATAAAGTATTGGACCCAATAAATTAAGTGTATTTTAAATCACAAGACATTTTCTGTTAATGCACTTTTTTTTAAATATTAATAATTTTTAAACTTATATCTCGCTTATGGTTAGTCCTACATAAAAAATGCAAATAACTATTTTGTAGGAAATTTTATCTGCTTTAATTTTAGTAAAAAGATAAAAATTGATAGGAGTAACTGTTTTCGAAATATAAGCAAGAAACTGTTACCTTAATTAAGCGCTTGCATATAAGAAAATTTAGTAATATTAGTATTATTATTATTTATGTTATTGTTATTAATATGACGACTAAAAACGACTCTCAAGACTTTGGTGACTTTTATGTCTTCTCCTTTTTCCTCTACTAAAGTGTTAGTCTTAATTAATTTAGTTTAATTTCGGTTTTTCAAACATTTTATTTTAAAGCAAATTTTTGTTAAAGATTATTTACATCCAACTCTATAACTCGCTTATGGTTGGTCCTACAAGAAAAATGCAAATAACTATTTATGTAGGAAATTTTATCAGCTTGAATTTTGAAAAGTAAATAAAAATTGATAGGAGTAACTGTTTTCGAGATATAAGCAAAAAACCAATAAGAAAACTGTAACTGTTACTGAACAAAAATATAATTCAGTTTTCAATGTTTGAGACGAAGACGAAAATGCAGAATTTAATAACGACTCTGAAGGCTTCAGTGACTTTTATGTCTCCTCCTTTTTCTTCTAATAAAGTGTTGGACCCAATAAATTAAGTGTATTTTAAATCACAAGACATTTTCTGTTAAAGCACATTTTTTTTAATTAATAATTATTTTCAAACTTATATTTCGCTATAATAAGTCCTACATGAAAAATGCAAATAACGATTTGTAGGAAATTTTTTCAGCTTTAATTTTAGTAAAAAATAAAAATTGTTTGGAGTAAATGTTTTCGAGATATAAGCAAAAAACCAAAAAAATTGTTACCTTAAATAAGCGCTTGCATATAAGCAAATTTAGTACTACTAGTATTGTTATTATAAATGTTATTGTTATTAATGTGACGACCAAAGACAACTCTAAGACTTTAGTGACTTTTATGTCTCCTCCTTTTTCCTCTACTAAAATGTTAGACCCAATTAATTTAGTTTAATTTCAGTTTTTCATACATTTTATTTTAAAGCAAATTTTTGTTAATGATTATTTATATCCAACTCTATATAAATTAATTGGGTCTAACGCTTTAGTAGAGGAAAAAGGAGGAGACGTAAAATTCACCAAAGCTGATAAAATTTCCTACAAAATAGTTATTTGCATTTTTCTTGTAGGACCAACCATAAGCGAGTTATAGAGTTGGATATAAATAATCTCTAACAAAAATTTGCTTTAAAATAAAATGTTTGAAAAACCGAAATTAAACTAAATTAATTAAGATTAACACTTTAGTAGAGGAAAAAGGAGAAGACATAATAGTCACCAAAGTCCTGAGAGTCGTTTTTAGTCTTCATATTAATAACAATAACATTAATAATAATAATACTAATAGTACTAAGTTTGCTTATATGCAAGCGCTTAATTAAGGTAACAGTTATTTGGTTTCTTGCTTATGTCTCGAAAACAGTTACTTCTATCAATTTTTATCTTTTTACTAAAATTAAAATAAAATTTCCTACAAAATAGTTATTTGCATTTTT
This sequence comes from Tribolium castaneum, assembly GCF_031307605.1. NCBI lineage: Eukaryota > Metazoa > Arthropoda > Insecta > Coleoptera > Tenebrionidae > Tribolium > Tribolium castaneum. The sequence goes on from NC_087397.1 coordinate 16,086,325, forward strand.
CGTGTAGGACTAACCATAAGCGAGATATAAATTTAAAAATTATTAATATTTAAAAAAAAGTGCATTAACAGAAAATGTCTTGTGATTTAAAATACACTTAATTTATTGGGTCCAATACTTTATTAGAAAAAAAAGGAGGTGACATAAAAGTCGCTGAAGTCTTCAGAGTCGTTTTTAATGCTGCATTTACGTCTTCGTCTCAAATATTGAAAACTAAATTACATTTTTGTTCAGTAACTGTAACAGTTTTCACTTTGGTTTTTTGCTTATATCTCGAAAACAGTTACTCCTATCAAATTTTATCTTTCATCCAAAATTAAAGCTGATAAAATTTCCATCAAAATAGTTATTTACATTTTTCTTGTAGGACCAAGCATAAACGAGTTATAGAGTTGGACATAAATAATATTTAACAAAAATTTGCTTTAAAATAAAATGTTTGAAAAACCGAAATTAAACTAAATTAATTGAGTCTAACACTTTAGTATAGGAAAAAGGAGAAGACATAAAAGTCACTAAAGTCTTCAGAGTCGTTTTTAAATGCTGCATTTTCGTTTTCGTCTCAAACATTGAAAACTGAATTACATTTTTGTTCAGTAACAGTTACAGTTTTCTTATTGGTTTTTTGCTTATGTCTCGAAAACCGTTACACTCAAAATTAAAGCGGATAAAATTTCCTACAAAATAGTTATTTGCAAATTTCCTGTAGGACGAACCATAGGCGAGTTATAGAGTTGGATATAAATAATTTTTAACAAAAATTTGCTTTAAAATAAAATGTTTGAAAAACTGAAATTAAACTAAATTAATTGGGTCTAGCATTTTAGTAGAGGAAAAAGGAGGAGACATAAAAGTCACTAAAGTTTTCAGAATCGTCTTTAGTCGTCATATTAGTAACAATAACATTAATAATAATAATACTTATAGTACTAAATTTGCTTATATGCATGCGCTTAATTAAGGTAACAGTTTTTTGGTTTCTTGCTTATATCCCGAAAACAGTTACTCCTATCAATTTTTATCTTTCTTTAAAAATTAAGCTGATAAAATTTCATACAAAATAGTTATTTGCATTTCTTTTGTAGGACCAACCATAAGCGAGTTATAGAGTTGGATATAAATAATCTTAAACAAAAATTTGCTTTAAAATAAAAATGTTTGAAAAACCGAAATAAACTAAATTAATTGGGTCTAACACTTTAGTAGAGAAAAAAGGAGAAGACATAAAAATCACCAAAGTCTTCAAAGTTGTTTTTAGTCGTCATATTAATAACAATAACATTAATAATAATAATACTAATAGTACTAAATTTGCTTATATGCAAACGCTTAATTAAGGTAACAGTTGTTTGGTTTCTTGCTTATATCTCGAAAACAGTTACTCTTATCAATTTTTATCTCTTTTTTAAATTAAAGCTGATAAAATTTCCTACAAAATAGTTATTTGCATTTTTCTTGTAGGACCAACTATAAGCGAGATATAAGTTTGAAAATAATTAATATTTAAAAAAAAGTGCTTTAACAGAAAATGTTTAGTGATTTAAAATACACTTAATTTATTAGGTCCAATACTTTATTAGAAGAAAATGGAGGTGACATATAAGTCACTGAAGTCTTCAGAGTCGATTTTAAATGCTGCATTTTCGTCTTCGTCTCAAACATTGAAAACTGAATTACATTTTTGTTCAGTAACAGTTACAGTTTTCATATTGGTTTTTTGCTTATATCTCGAAAACAGTTACTTCTATCAATTTTTATCTTTCTTTTAAAATTAAAGCTGATAAAATTTCCTACAAAATAGTTATTTGCATTTTTCTTGTAGGACCAACCATAAGCGAGTTATAGAGTTGGATATAAATAATATTTAACAAAAACTTGCTTTAAAATAAAATGTTTGAAAAACTAAAATTAAACTAAATTAATTGTGTCTAACACTTTAGTAGAGGAAAAAGGAGAAGACATAAAAGTCACTAAAGGTTTCAGAGTCGTCTTTAATCGTCATATTAATAACAATAACATTAATAATAACAATACTAATAGTACTAAATTTGCTTACATGCAAACGCTTAGTTAAGGTAACAGTTTTTTGGTTTCTTGCTTATATCTCAAAAACAGTTACTTATATCAATTTTTATTTTTTTACAAACATTAAAGCTGATAAAATTTCCTACAAAATAGTTATTTGAATTTTTCATGTAAGACTAACCATAAGCGAGATATAAGTTTAAAAATTATTAATATTTAAAAAAAAAGTGCTTTAACAGAAAATGCCTTGTGATTTAAAATACACTTAATTTATTGGGTCCAATACTTTATTAGAAGAAAAAGGAGGTAACATAAAAGTCGCTGAAGTCTTCAGAGTCGATATTAAATGCTGCATTTTCGTATTCGTCTCAAACATTGAAAACTGAATTACATTTTTGTTCAGTAACTGTAACAGTTTTCACTTTGGTTTTTTGCTTATATCTCGAAAACAGTTACTTTTATCGATTTTTATTTTTCTTTCAAAATTAAAGCTGATAAAATTTCCTACAAAAGAGTTATTTGCATTTCTTTTATAAGACCAACCATAAGCGAGTTATTGAGTTGGATATAAATAATCTTTAACAAAAATTTGCTTTAATAGTAATAAAAGTAATAATAATAATAATACTTTTAATAAGGAAAAATAAAGTTTATTTTGTGTGTTACATGAGCGTTTTCTCATTTCTATGCAAAAGATCATGTGTGATCTGTGTTTTTAGGCAATCTAAGCCATTTTATAGTTTTTAGGCAAGAAATTGGCTAAAATTAATCACTCATTTTAAAACTGGTATAAAAACAATACTATACAAAAGTTATAATCGGTTTTTAATAATAATAATTATAATAATAATAATAATAATAATAATAATAATAATAGACGAAGACGAAAATGCAGCATTTTTACTTTTATGTCATCTTCTTTTTCTTTTAATAAAGTATTGGACCGAATAAATTAAAAAATATTTATTTGCATTTTTCATGTAGGACTAACCATAAGCGAGATATAAGTTTGAAAATAATTACTATTGTTATTATTGTTATTATTATTATTAACATTATTATTGTTATTAATATTATTATTATTATTACTATTATTGTTATTATTATTATTATTATTATTATTATTAATATTATTATTATTAAAAACCGATTATAACTTTTGTATAGTAAATGTTTTTATACCAGTTTTAAAATGAGTTATTAATTTTAGACAACCTCTTGCCTAAAAACACAGATCACAGATGATCTCTTGAATAGAAATGAGAAAACGCTCATATAACACAAAATAAGCTTTATTTTTGCTTAGAAAACTAAGCTTACTTTTATTACTACTATTATTTTTATTATTATTATTATTATTATTATTAATATTATTATTATTAGAAACCGATTATAACTTTTGTATAGTAAATGTTTTTATACCAGTTTTAAAATGAGTTATTAATTTTATTCAATTTCTTTCCTAAAAACACATCACAGATGATCTCTTGCATAGAAATGAGAAAACGATCATATAACACACAAAATAAGCTTCATTTTTGCTTAGAAAACTAAGCTTACTTTTATTACTATTATTATTATTTTTATTATTATAATTATTATTATTAATATTACGCTCATGTAACACAAAATAAGCTTCATTTTTCCTATTAAAAGTATTATTATTTTTATTTCTTTTGTTACTATTACCATTATTATTATTATTATTATTATTATTATTATTATTATTATTATTATTATTATTATTATTATTATTACTATTTTTATTATTATTATTATTATTATTATTATTATTATTATTATTATTATTATTATTATTATTATTATTACTATTATTTTTATTATTATTATTATTATTATTATTGTTATTATTATTATTATTAAAAACTTATATTAAACAGATAGAAAACGTCGTATTCTGACACAAAAAACGAATTACGTTATAGACTTGACGAGAACGGCGTATCTCGGACTCTTATAGGACTCTTATAGGGTCAAAAAGTATCAGTTTGGATTAAAACAAATTATTTTTGTTGACTCTCAGTCTGAATTGTTCATCAGTTCAAACAAAAACGGCTTATTTTAGACGATCTTTTGCTTTGAACAAGAAAACTTACATCGAACAGACTAAAAACGTATTAATCTGGCATAAAAGAGCAATTTATGTATCACTTTGGATAAAGGCAGCTAATCCTATTCGTTTCATTGCTTAAAATAGACAAAATTGTTGATAAATCTAACAAAAAGCCTGTATTCTAGCACCAAATACTAATTACATTATAGTTTCGACGAGAATAGCTTATTTGGAATGGTTCTATGCTTCCAAACGAGTAAATTTTTATTAAACAGATGCCAAACATCATGTTTTGTCCTATAAAGACATTTTATATTGCAGTTTGTATTAAAACAAAATATTTTCGTTGATTCTTTGTTAGAAGCAGCAAACCTAACATTAAAGAATCTGAAAACTTTGTATTCGGACACAAACCACCGAATTTTGTATCAGTTTAGACAAAAACGGTTGATTTTCGACAATATTTTGCTTTGAACAAGAAAACTTATATCAAACTGACTAAAAACGTCTTATTTTAGCACAAAACAAAAGATTTGCTTTATAGTCTTAACGAGAGCTGTTAATTTCAAACGGTTCTATGCTTTGAAACGAGTAAACTTTCACTGAACAGAGGAAAAACATCTTATTTCGCCTTTTAAAAACGATTCATGCCACAGTTTATTATTATTATTATTATTTTTATTATTATTATTAGTATTACTATTATTTTTATTATTATTATTACTATTATTATTATTATTATTATTATTATTATTATTATTATTATTATTATTATTATTATTAATATTATTATTATTAAAAACCGATTATAACTTTTGTATAGTATTGTTTTTATACCAGTTTTAAAATGAGTGATTAATTTCAGCCAATTTCTTGCCTAAAAACTATAAAATGGCTTAGATTGCCTAAAAACACAGATCACAGATGATCTCTTGAATAGAAATGAGAAGACGTTCATATAACACAAAATAAGCTTTATTTTTGCTTAGAAAACTAAGCTTACTTTTATTACTACTATTATTATTATTATTTTTATTATTATTATTATTATTACTATTATTTTTATTATTATTATTAATATTATTATTATTAAAAACCGATTATAACTTTTGTATAGTAAATGTTTTTATACCAGTTTTAAAATGAGTTATTAATTTTATTCAATTTCTTGCCTAAAAACACATCACAGATGATCTCTTGCATAGAAATGAGAAAACGCTCATATAACACACAAAATAAGCTTCATTTTTGCTTAGAAAACTAAGCTTACTTTTATTACTATTATTATTATTTTTATTACTATTATTATTATTATTATTAATATTAATATTATTATTATTATTACTAATATTATTATTATTATTATTATTATTATTATTATTATTATTATTATTATTATTATTATTATTATTATTATTATTATTATCATTATTAACTTTTGCATAGTAAATGTTTTTATACCAGTTTTAAAATGTTATTAATTTTAGATGATTTCTTGCATAGAAATGAGAAAACGCTCATATAACACACAAAATAAGCTTCATTTTTGCTTAGAAAACTAAGCTTACTTTTATTACTATTATTATTTTTATTATTATTATTATTATTATTATTACTATTATTATTATTATTATTATTATTATTGTTATTATTATTATTATTATTAAAAACTTATATTAAACAGACAGAAAACGTCGTATTCTGACACAAAAAAACGAATTACGTTATAGACTTGACGAGAACGGCGTATCTCGGACTCTTATAGGACTCTTATAGGGTCAAAAAGTATCAGTTAGGATTAAAACAAATTATTTTTGTTGACTCTCAGGCTGAATTGTTCATCAGTTCAAACAAAAACGGCTTATTTTAGACGATCTTTTGCTTTGAACAAGAAAACTTACATCGAACAGACTAAAAACGTTTTAATCTGGCATAAAAGAGCAATTTATGTATCACTTTGGATAAAGGCAGCTAATCCTATTCGTTTCATTGCTTAAAATAGACAAAATTGTTAATAAATCTAACAAAAACGCTGTATTCTAGCACCAAATACTAATTACATTATAGTTTCGACGAGAATAGCTTATTTGGAATGATTCTATGTTTCCAAACGAGTAAATTTTTATTAAACAGATGCCAAACATCATGTTTTGTTCTGTAAAGACATTTTATATTGCAGTTTGTATTAAAACAAAATATTTTCGTTGATCCTTTGTTAGAAGCAGCAAACCTAACATTTAAGAATCTGAAAACTTTGTATTCGGACACAAACTACCGAATTTTGTATCAGTTTAGACAAAAATGGTTGATTTTCGACAATATTTTGCTTTGAACAAGAAAACTTTTATCAAACTAACTAAAATCGTCTTGTTTTAGCACAAAACAAAAGATTTGCTTTATAATCTTAACGAGAGCTGTTAATTTCAAACGGTTCTATGCTTTGAAACGAGTAAACTTTCACTGAACAGAGGAAAAACATCTTATTTCGCCTTTTAAAAACGATTCATGCCACAGTTTGGATAAAAACCAATTATTTTCGTTAATTCATTGTTACAAACAAGAAATCTTACATCAAAGTAACTGAAAACCCCTTATTCAGGCACAGAAATTCGAATTACGTTTCAGTCTGGACTAAAACTGCTTGCTTTAGACGATCCTTTGTTTTGAATACAAAAACTTACATTAAAAAGATTAATTCTTAATTCAGTCTTATTCTGGCTGAAAACTGCAAATTATATATTACTCTAGATAAAAGCAATTTATCCTGATTACTCCTTTACTTAGAATAGAGTAAACTTGTATAAAACTTAATGAAAACTTTAAATTTCGTCTCAAAGAAATAAATTACGTTATAGTTTTGACCAGCACTGTTTATTTCAAACGATTTTATGATTCGAAACTAATGAACTTTTATGGGGCAGATGCAAAACCACATATTACCATATAAAGCGTTGTTTTAAAGCAAATTATTACCTTTTGCAACAAGAAATTTCACGTCAAAGAAACTGAAAACTTCGTATCCATGCACAAATATCGAATTACGTATCAGTTTAGGCAAATACAGATTATTTTAAACGATTTCTTGCTATAAACAAAAAAAATTTTATCAAACATATTGAAAACGTCTTATTCTCGAAAATAAGAGCATATTATGTATCAGCTTTAACAAAAGCGGATTACTCCGTTTGATTCTATGCTTAGAGTAGAGTAAACTACTATAAAACGTAATGAAAACTCTATATTCAGGCTCAAAAGAACAAATTACGTTATAGTTTTGACAAAAAAAAAACTATTTCGGACGATTACATACTTCGAAGTAAGCAAACTTTAATTGAACAAGTGCAAAAGCTAATACTTTGCTTTAAAATAACGATTTATGTGGTAATATGGTATTTTGCATCTGTCCTATAAAAGTTTACTCGTTTCGCTCCATTGAATCATTCGAAATAAATTATTTTGACACAACAACGAAAATAATTTGTTTTTGTTTAAACTGTAACATGTCGTTTTTATAAAACGAACTAAGACGTTTGGCATCTGTTTAGTGAAAGTTTTCTCGTTTGGGGGCATAAAATCGTTTGAAATTAACAGTTCTGGTCAAAACTATAACGTAGATTATTTCTTTGAGACGAAATTTAAAGTTTTCGTTAAGTTTTATACAAGTTTGCTCTATTCTAAGCAAAGGAGTAATCAGGATAAACTGCTTTTATTCAAAGTAATACATAATTTGCAGTTTTCAGCCAGAATAAGACGTTTTAATCTTTTTAATGTAAGTTTTTGTATATTCAAAACAAAGGATCGTCTAAAGTAAGCAGTTTTTGTCCAGACTGAAACGTAATTCGAATTTCTGTGCCTGAATAAGGGGTTTTCAGTTACTTTGATGTAAGGTTTCTTGTTTGTAACAATGAATTAACGAAAATAATTGGTTTTCATTCTAACTGTGGCATGAATCGTTTTTAAAAGGCGAAATAAGATGTTTTTCCTCTGTTCAGTGAAAGTTTACTCGTTTCAAAGCATAGAACTGTTTGAAATTAACAGCTCTCGTTAAGACTATAACGCAGATCTTTTGTTTTGTGCTAAAATAAGACGTTTTTAGTCAGTTTGATATAAGTTTTCTTGTTCAAAGCAAAATATTGTCGAAAATCAACCGTTTTTGTCTAAACTGATACAAAATTCGGTGGTTTGTGTCCGAATACAAAGTTTTCAGATTCTTTAATGTTAGGTTTGCTGCTTCTAACAAAGAATCAACGAAAATATTTTGTTTTAATACAAACTGCAATATAAAATGTCTTTAAAGGACAAAACATGATGTTTGGCTTCGGTTTAATAAAAATTTACTCGTTTGGAAGCATAGAATCATTCCAAATAAGCTATTCTCGTCGAAACTATAATGTAATTAGTATTTTGTGCTAGAATACAGCGTTTTTGTTAGATTTATTAACAATTTTGTCTATTTTAAGCAATGAAACGAATAGGATTAGCTGCCTTTATCCAAAGTGATACATAAATTGCTCTTTTATGCCAGATTAATACGTTTTTAGTCTGTTCGATAAAAGTTTTCTTGTTCAAAGCAAAAGATCGTCTAAAATAAGCCGTTTTTGTTTGAACTGATAAACAATTCAGACTGAGAGTCAACACAAATAATTTTTTTTAATCCAAACTGATACTTTTTGACCCTATAAGAGTCCTATAAGAGTCCGAGATACGCCGATCTCGTCAAGTCTATAACGTAATTCGTATTTTTGTGTGAGAATACGACGTTTTCTGCCTGTTTAATATAATTTTTTAATAATAATAATAATAATAATGACAATAATAATAATAATAATAATAATAATAATAATAATAATAATAATAATAGTAATAGTAACAAAAGTAATAATAATATTAATACTTTTATTAAGGAAAAATGAAGCTTATTTTGTGTGTTACATGAGCGTTTTCTCATTTCTATGCAAAAGATCATGTGTGATCTGTGTTTTTAGGCAATCTAAGCCATTTTATAGTTTTTAGGCAAAAAATTGTCTAAAGTAAATCACTCATTTTAAAACTGGTATAAAAACATTTACTATACAAAAGTTATAATCGGTTTTAATAATAATAATATTAATAATAATAATAAAAATAATAATAATAATAGTAATTATAATAATAAAAATAATAGTAATAATAATAATAATAATAATAAAAATAATAATAATAGTAGTAATAAAAGTAAGCTTAGTTTTCTAAGCAAAAATGAAGCTTATTTTGTGTTATATGAGCGTTTTCTCATTTCTATGCAAGAGATCATCTGTGATCTGTGTTTTTAGGCAAGAAATTGTCTAAAATTAATAACTCATTTTAAAACTGGTATAAAAACATTTACTATACAAAAGTTATAATCGGTTTTTAATAATAATAATATTAATAATAATAATAATAATAATAATAATAATAATAATAATAATAATAATAATAATAAAAATAATAGTAATAATAATAATAATAAAAATAATAATAATAGTAGTAATAAAAGTAAGCTTAGTTTTCTAAGCAAAAATGAAGCTTATTTTGTGTTATATGAGCGTTTTCTCATTTCTATGCAAGAGATCATCTGTGATCTGTGTTTTTAGGCAAGAAATTGTCTAAAATTAATAACTCATTTTAAAACTGGTATAAAAACATTTACTATACAAAAGTTATAATCGGTTTTTAATAATAATAATATTAATAATAATAATAATAATAATAATAATAATAATAATAATAATAATAATAATAATAATGACAATAATAATAATAATAATAATAATAATAATAATAATAATAATAGTAATAGTAACAAAAGTAATAATAATATTAATACTTTTATTAAGGAAAAATGAAGCTTATTTTGTGTGTTACATGAGCGTTTTCTCATTTCTATGCAAAAGATCATGTGTGATCTGTGTTTTTAGGCAATCTAAGCCATTTTATAGTTTTTAGGCAAAAAATTGTCTAAAGTAAATTACTCATTTTAAAACTGGTATAAAAACATTTACTATACAAAAGTTATAATCGGTTTTAATAATAATAATATTAATAATAATAATAATAATAATAATAATAGTAATTATAATATTAAAAATAATAGTAATAATAATAATAATAATAATAAAAATAATAATAATAGTAGTAATAAAAGTAAGCTTAGTTTTCTAAGCAAAAATTAAGCTTATTTTGTGTTATATGAGCGTTTTCTCATTTCTATGCAAGAGATCATCTGTGATCTGTGTTTTTAGGCAAGAAATTGTCTAAAATTAATAACTCATTTTAAAACTGGTATAAAAACATTTACTATACAAAAGTTATAATCGGTTTTTAATAATAATAATATTAATAATAATAATAATAATAATAATAATAATAATAATAATAATAATAATAATAATAATAGTAATAATAATAAAAATAATAGTAATAATAATAATAATAAAAATAATAATAATAGTAGTAATAAAAGTAAGCTTAGTTTTCTAAGCAAAAATGAAGCTTATTTTGTGTTATATGAGCGTTTTCTCATTTCTATGCAAGAGATCATCTGTGATCTGTGTTTTTAGGCAAGAAATTGTCTAAAATTAATAACTCATTTTAAAACTGGTATAAAAACATTTACTATACAAAAGTTATATTCGGTTTTTAATAATAATAATATTAATAAAAATAATAATAATAATAATAATAATAATAATAATAATAATAATAATAATAGTAATAATAATAAAAATAATAATAATAATAATAATAATAATAATAAAAATAATAATCATAGTAGTAATAAAAGTAAGCTTAGTTTTCTAAGCAAAAATGAAGCTTATTTTGTGTTATATGAGCGTTTTCTCATTTCTATGCAAGAGATCATCTGTGATCTGTGTTTTTAGGCAAGAAATTGTCTAAAATTAATAACTCATTTTAAAACTGGTATAAAAACATTTACTATACAAAAGTTATAATCGGTTTTTAATAATAATAATATTAATAATAATAATAATAATAATAATAATAATAATAATAATAATAATAATAATAGTAATAATAATAATAAAAATAATAGTAATAATAATAAAAGTAATAATAATAGTAGTAATAAAAGTAAGCTTAGTTTTCTAAGCAAAAATGAAGCTTATTTTGTGTTAGATGAGCGTTTTCTCATTTCAATGCAAAAGATCATGTGTGATCTGTGTTTTTAGGCAATCTAAGCCATTTTATAGTTTTTAAAATTTAACAAAAATTTGCTTTAAATTAAAATGTTTGAAAAACTGAAATTAAACTAAATTAACACTTTAGTAAAGGAAAAAGGAGACATAAAAGTCACTAAAGTCTTAGAGTTGTCTTTAGTCGTCATATTAATAACAATAACATTTATAATAACAATACTAGTAGTACTAAATTTGCTTATATGCAAGCGCTTAATTAAGGTAACAGTTTTTTGTTTTTTGCTTATATCTCGAAAACAGTTACTTCTATCAATTTTTAACTTTTCACCAAAATTAAAGGTGATAAAATTTCCTACAAAATAGTTATTTGCATTTTTCATGTAGAACTAACCATAAGCGAGATATAAGTTTGAAAATAATTAATAATTAAAAAAAAATGTGTTTTAACAGAAAATGTCTTGTGATTTAAAATACACTTAATTTATTGGGTCCAATACTTAATTAGAAGAAAAAGGAGGTGACAGTAAACGCTGCATTTTCATCTTCGTCTCAAACATTGAAAACTGAATTACATTTTTGTTCAGTAACAGTTACAGTTTTCTTATTGATTTTTTGCTTATATCTCGAAAACAGTTACTCCTATCAAATTTTATCTTTTTTCCTAAATTAAAGCTGATAAAATTTCCAACAAAATAGTTATTTACATTTTTCTTGTAGGACCAAGCATAAACGAGTTATAGAGTTGGATATAAATAATATTTAACAAAAATTTGCTTTAAAATAAAATGCTTGAAAAACCGGAATTAAACTAAATTAATTGTGTCTAACACTTTAGTAGAGGAAAAAGGAGAAGACATAAAAGTCACTAAATGTTTCAGAGTCGTCTTTAGTCGTCATATTAATAACAATCACATTAATAATAATAATACTAATAGTACTAAATTTGCTTATATGCAAAGGCTTAATTAAGATAACAGTTTTTTGGTTTCTTGCTTATATCTCGAAAACAGTTACTCCTATCAATTTTTATCTCTTTTTCAAAATTAAAGCTGATAAAATTTCCTACAAAATAGTTATTTGCATTTTTTTGTAGGACCAACCATAAGCGAGTTATAGAGTTGGATATAAATAATCTTTAACAAAAATTTGCTTTAAAATAAAATGTTTGAAAAACCGATATTAAACCAAATTAATTGGGTCTAACACTTTAGTAGAGGAAAAAGAAGAAGACATAAAAGTCACCAAAGTCTTCAGAGTTGTTTTTAGTACTAAATTTGCTTATATGCAAACGCTTAATTAAGGTAACAGTTTTTTGGTTTCTTGCTTATATCTCGAAAACAGTTACTCCTATTAATTTTTATCTTTTTACTAAAATTAAAGCTGATAAAATTTCCTACAAAATAGTAATTTGCATTTTTCATGTAGGACTAAACATAAGCGAGATGTAAGTTTGAAAATAATTAATATTTAAAAAAAAAAGTGCTTTAACAGAAAATGTCTTGTGATTTAAAATACACTTAATTTAATGGGTCCAATACTTTATTAGAAGAAAAAGGAGGTGACATAAAAGTCACTGAAGTCTTCAGAGTCGATTTTAAATTCTGCATTTTCGTCTTTGTCTCAAACATTGAAAACTGAATTACATTTTTGTTCAGTAACAGTTACAGTTTACTTATTGGTTTTTTGCTTATATCTCGAAAACAGTTACTCCTATCAATTTTTATCTCTTTTTCAAAATTAAAGCTGATAAAATTTCCTACAAAATAGTTATTTGCATTTTTCTTGTAGGACCAACCATAAGCGCGTTATAGAGTTGGATATAAATAATCTTTAACAAAAATTTGCTTTAAAATAAAATGTTTGAAAAACCGAAATTAAACTAAATTAATTAAGACTAACACTTTAGTAGAGGAAAAAGGAGAAGACATAAAAGTCACCAAAGTCTTGAGAGTCGTTTTTAGTCGTCATATTAATAACAATAACATTAATAATAATAATACTAATATTACTAAATTTGCTTATATGCAAGCGCTTAATTAAGGTAACAGTTTCTTGCTTATATTTCGAAAACAGTTACTCCTATCAATTTTTATTTTTTACTAAAATTAAAGCTAATAAAATATCTTACAAAATAGTTATTTGCATTTTTCTTGTAGGATCAAGCATAAACGAGTTATAGAGTTGGATATAAATAATATTTAACAAAAATTTGCTTTAAAATAAAATGCTTGAAAAACCGGAATTAAACTAAATTAATTGTGTCTAACACTTTAGTAGAGGAAAAAGGAAAAGACATAAAAGTCACTAAATGTTTCAGAGCCGTATTTTAGTCGTCATATTAATAACAATAACATTAATAATAATAATACTAGTAGTACTAAATTTGCTTAAATGCAAACGCTTAATTAAGGTAACAGTTTTTTGGTTTCTTGCTTATATCTCGAAAACAGTTACTTCTATCAATTTTTATCTCTTTTTCAAAATTAAAGCTGATAAAATTTCCTACAAAATAGTTATTTGCATTTTTTTGTAGGACCAACCATAAGCAAGTTATAGAGTTGGATATAAATAATCTTTAACAAAAATTTGCTTTAAAATAAAATGTTTGAAAAACCGATATTAAACCCAATTAATTGGGTCTAACACTTTAGTAGAGGAAAAAGAAGAAGACATAAAAGTCACCAAAGTCTTCAGAGTTGTTTTTAGTACTAAATTTGCTTATATGCAAGCGCTTAATTAAGGTAACAGTTTTTTGGTTTCTTGCTTATATCTCGAAAACAGTTACTCCTATTAATTTTTATTTTTTTACTAAAATTAAAGCTGATAAAATTTCCTACAAAATAGTAATTTGCATTTTTCATGTAGGACTAACCATAAGCGAGATGTAAATTTGAAAATAATTAATATTTAAAAAAAAAGTACTTTAACAGAAAATGTCTTGTGATTTAAAATACACTTAATTTAATGGGTCCAATACTTTATTAGAAGAAAAAGGAGGTGACCTAAAAGTCACTGAAGTCTTCAGAGTCGATTTTAAATGCTGCATTTTCGTCTTTGTCTCAAACATTGAAAACTGAATTACATTTTTGTTCAGTAACAGTTACAGTTTTCTTATTGGTTTTTTGCTTATATCTCGAAAACAGTTACTCCTATCAATTTTTATCTTTTTTTCAAAATTCAAGCTGATAAAATTTCCTACAAAATAGTTATTTGCATTTTTCTTGTAGGACCAACCATAAGCGCGTTATAGAGTTGGATATAAATAATCTTTAACAAAAATTTGCTTTAAAATAAAATGTTTGAAAAACCGAAATTAAACTAAATTAATTAAGACTAACACTTTAGTAGAGGAAAAAGAAAAAGACATAAAGGTCACCAAAGTCTTGAGAGTCGTTTTTAGTCGTCATATTAATAACAATAACATTAATAATAATAATACTAATATTACTAAATTTGCTTATATGCAAACGCTTAATTAAGGTAACAGTTTCTTGCTTATATTTCGAAAACAGTTACTCCTATCAATTTTTATCTTTTTACTAAAATTAAAGCTGATAAAATTTCCTACAAAATAGTTATTTGCATTTTTCTTGTAGGACCAAGCATAAACGAGTTATAGAGTTGGATATAAATAATATTTAACAAAAATTTGCTTTAATATAAAATGCTTGAAAAACCGGAATTAAACTAAATTAATTGTGTCTAACACTTTAGTAGAGGAAAAAGGAGAAGACATAAAAGTCACTAAATGTTTCAGAGTCGTCTTTAGTCGTCATATTAATAACAATAACATTAATAATAATAATACTAATAGTACTAAATTTGCTTAAATGCAAACGCTTAATTAAGGTAACAGTTTTTTGGTTTCTTGCTTATATCTCGAAAACAGTTACTTCTATCAATGTTTACCTCTTTTTCAAAATTAAAGCTGATAAAATTTCCTACAAAATAATTATTTGCATTTTTTTGTAGGACCAACCATAAGCGAGTTATAGAGTTGGATATAAATAATCTTTAACAAAAATTTGCTTTAAAATAAAATGTTTGAAAAACCGAAATTAAACTAAATTAATTAAGACTAACACTTTAGTAGAGGAAAAAGGAGAAGACATAAAAGTCACCAAAGTCTTGAGAGTCGTTTTTAGTCGTCATATTAATAACAATAACATTAATAATAATAATACTAATATTACTAAATTTGCTTATATGCAAGCGCTTAATTAAGGTAACAGTTTTTTGGTTTCTTGCTTATATTTCGAAAACAGTTACTCCTAGCAATTTTTATCTTTTTACTAAAATTAAAGCTGATAAAATTTCCTACAAAATAGTTATTTGCATTTTTTATGTAGGACTAACCATAAGCGAGATATAAGTTTGAAAATAATTAATATTTAAAAAAAAAGTGCTTTAACAGAAAATGTCTTGTGATTTAAAATACACTTAATTTATTGGGTCCAATACTTTATTAGAAGAAAAAGGAGGTGACATAAAAGTCACTGAAGTCTTCAGAGTCGTTTTTAAATGATGCATTTTTGTCTTCGTCTCAAACATTGAAAACTGAATTACATTTTTGTTTAGTAACTGTAACAGTTTTCACTTTGGTTTTTTGCTTATATCTCGAAAACAATTACTCCTATCAATTTTTATCTTTCTTTCAAAATTAAAGCTGATAAAATTTCCTACAAAATAGTTATGTGCATTTCTTTTGTAAGACCAACCATAAGCGAGTTATAGAGTTGGATATAAATAATCTTTAACAAAAATTTGCTTTAAAATAAAATGTTTAAAAAACATAAATTAAACTAAATTAATTGAGTCTAACACTTTAGTATAGGAAAAAGGAGAAAACATAAAAGTCACCAAAGTCTTCAGAGTCGTTTTTGGTCGTCATATTAATAACAATAACATTAATAATAATAATACTAATAGTACTAAATTTGCTTATATGCAAGCGTTTTATTAAGGTAACAGTTTTTTGGTTTCTTGCTTATATCTCGAAAACAGTTACTCCTATCAATTTTTATCTTTTTACTAAAATTAAAGCTGATAAAATTTCCTACAAAATAGTTATTTGCATTTTTCTTGCAGGACCAAGTATAAGCGAGTTATAAAGATGGATATAAATAATATTTAACAAAAATTTGCTTTAAAATAAAATGTTTGATATACTGAAATTAAACTAAATTAATTGTGTCTAACACTTTAGTAGAGGAAAAAGGAGGAGACATAAAAGTCACTAAAGGTTTCAGAGTCGTCTTTAATCGTCATACTAATAACAATAACATTAATAATAATAATACTAATAGTACTAAATTTGCTTGTATGCAAACGCTTAATTAAGGTGACAGTTTTTTGGTTTCTTGCTTATATCTCGAAAACAGTTACTCCTATCAATTTTTATCATTTTACTAAAATTAAAGCTGATAAAATTTTCTACAAAATAGTTTTTTGCATTTTTCATGTAGGACTACCCATAAGCGAGATATAAGTTTGAAAATAATCAATATTTAAAAAAAAGTGCTTTAACAAAAAATGTCTTGTGATTTAAAATACACTTAATTTATTGGGTCCAATACTTTATTAGAAGAAAAAGGAGGTGACTTAAAAGTCACTGAAATCTTCAGAGTCGTTTTTAAATGCTGCATTTTCGTCTACGTCTCAAACATTGAAAACTGAATAACATTTTTGTTCAGTAACAGTTACAGTTTTCTTATTGGTTTTTTGCTTATATCTCGAAAACAGTTACTCCTATCAATTTTTATCTTTTTTTCAAAATTCAAGCTGATAAAATTTCCAACAAAATAGTTATTTGCATTTTTCTTGTAGGACCAAGTATAAGCGAGTTATAAAGATGGATATAAATAATATTTAACAAAAATTTGCTTTAAAATAAAATGTTTGAAATACTGAAATTAAACTAAATTAATTGTGTCTAACACTTTAGTAGAGGAAAAAGGAGGAGACATAAAAGTCACTAAAGGTTTCAGAGTCGTCTTTAATCGTCATACTAATAACAATAACATTAATAATAATAAAACTAATAGTACTAAATTTGCTTGTATGCAAGCGCTTAATTGAGGTAACAGTTTCTTGCTTATATTTCGAAAACAGTTACTCCTATCAATTTTTATCTTTTTACTAAAATTAAAGCTGATAAAATTTCCTACAAAATAGTTATTTGCATTTTTTATGTAGGACTAACCATAAGCGAGATATAAGTTTGAAAATAATTAATATTTAAAAAAAAAGTGCTTTAACAGAAAATGTCTTGTGATTTAAAATACACTTAATTTATTGGGTCCAATACTTTATTAGAAGAAAAAGGAGGTGACATAAAAGTCACTGAAGTCTTCAGAGTCGTTTTTAAATGATGCATTTTCGTCTTCGTCTCAAACATTGAAAACTGAATTACATTTTTGTTTAGTAACTGTAACAGTTTTCACTTTGGTTTTTTGCTTATATCTCGAAAACAATTACTCCCATCAATTTTTATCTTTCTTTCAAAATTAAAGCTGATAAAATTTCCTACAAAATAGTTATGTGCATTTCTTTTGTAAGACCAACCATAAGCGAGTTATAGAGTTAGATATAAATATTTAACAACAATTTGCTTTAAAATAAAATGATTGAAAAACTGAAATTAAACTAAATTAATTGTGTCTAACACTTTAGTAGAGGAAAAAGGAGCAGACATAAAAGTCAATAAAGTCTTAGAGTTGTCTTTAGTTGTCACATTAATAACAATAACATTAATAATAACAATACTAGTAGTACTAAATTTGTTTATATGCAAGCGCTTAATTAAGGTAACAGTTTTTTTGTTTTTTGCCTATATCTCGAAAACAGTTACTCCTATCAATTTTTACCTTTTCACCAAAATTAAAGCTGATAAAATTTCCTAAAAAATAGTTATTTGCATTTTTCATGTAGAACTAACCTAAGCGAGATATAAGTTTGAAAATAATTAATAATTAAAAAAAAATGTGCTTTAACAAAAAATGTTTTGTGATTTAAAATACACTTAATTTATTGGATCCAATACTTAATTAGAAGAAAAAGGAGGTGACAGTAAATGCTGCATTTTCGTCTTCGTCTCAAACATTGAAAACTAAATCACATTTTTGTTCAGTAACTTACAGTTTTCACTTTGGTTTTTTGCTTATATCTCGAAAACAGTTACTTCTATCAATTTTTATCTTTTATTCAAAATTAAAGCTGATAAAATTTCCTACAAAATAGTTATTTCCATTTTTCTTGTAGGACCAACCATAAGCGAGTTATAGAGTTGGATATAAATAATATTTAACAAAAATTTGCTTTAAAATAAAATGTTTGAAAAACTGAAATTAAACTAAATTAATTGTGTCTAACACTTTAGTAGTGGAAAAAGGAGGAGACATAAAAGTCACTGAAGTTTTTAGAGTCGTTTGTAAATGCTGCATTTTCGTCTTCGACGACAGTTACTGAACAAATATGTAATGCAGCATTTACTGTCACCTCCTTTTTCTTCTAATTAAGTATTGGACCCAATAAATTAAGTGTATTTTAAATCACAAGACATTTTCTGTTAAAACTCATTTTTAATTATTAGATATTTTCAAACTTATATCTCGCTTATGGTTAGTTCTACATGAAAAATGCAAATAACTATTTTGTAGGAAATTTTATCTCCTTTAATTTTGGTGAAATGGCAAAAATTGATAGGAGTAACTGTTTTCGAGATATAAGCAAAAAACAAAAAAACTGTTACCTTAATTAAGCGCTTGCATATAAGCAAATTTAGTACTACTAGTATTGTTATTATAAATGTTATTGTTATTAATATGACGACTAAAGACAACTCTAAGACTTTAGTGACTTTTATGTCTCCTTTTTCCTCTACTAAAGTGTTAGACACAATTAATTTAGTTCAATTTCAGTTTTTCAAACATTTTATTTTAAAGCAAATTTTTGTTAAATATTAAAAACTATAAAATGGCTTAGATTGCCTAAAAACACAGATCACACATGATCTTTTGCATAGAAATGAGAAAACGCTCATGTAACACAAAATAAGCTCCATTTTTCCTTATTAAAAGTATTATTATTATTAATACTTTTATTAATATTACTATTATTATTATTATTATTATTATTATTATTATTATTAAAATTATTATTTTTATTATTATTATTATTATTATTATTATTATTATTATTATTATTATTAACTTTTGTATAGTAAATGTTTTTA
Organism: Tribolium castaneum; assembly: GCF_031307605.1. Lineage (NCBI taxonomy): Eukaryota > Metazoa > Arthropoda > Insecta > Coleoptera > Tenebrionidae > Tribolium > Tribolium castaneum. The sequence continues at coordinate 16,105,835 of NC_087397.1, forward strand.
TACCAGTTTTAAAATGAGTTATTAATTTTAGACAATTTCTTGCCTAAAAACACAGATCACAGATGATCTCTTGCATAGAAATGAGAAAACGCTCATATAACACAAAATAAGCTTCATTTTTGCTTAGAAAACTAAGCTTACTTTTATTATTACTATTATTATTATTTTTATTATTATTATTATTATTACTATTATTTTTATTATTATTATTACTATTATTATTATTAATATTATTATTATTAAAAACCGATTATAACTTTTGTATAGTAAATGTTTTTATACCAGTTTTAAAATGAGTTATTAATTTTAGACAATTTCTTGTCTAAAAACACAGATCACAGATGATCTCTTGCATAGAAATGAGAAAACGCTCAGATAACACAAAATAAGCTTCATTTTTCTTTATTAAAAGTATTATTATTATTATTATCACATTGGTTACTATTACTATTATTATTATTATTATTATTATTATTATTATTATTATTATTATTATTATTATTATTATTATTATTAAAAAATTATATTAAACAGACAGAAAACGTCGTATGCTGACACAAAAAAACGAATTACGTTATAGACTTGACGAGAGCGGCGTTTCTCGGACCCTTATAGGACTCTTATAGGGTCAAAATGTATCTGTTTGGATTAAAACAAATTATTTTTGTTGTCTCTCAGTCTGAATTGTTCATCAGTTCAAACAAAAACGGCTTATTTTAGACGATCTTTTGCTTTGAACAAGAAAACTTACATCGAACAGACTAAAAACGTATTAATCTGGCATAAAAGAGCAATTTATGTATCACTTTGAATAAAGGCAGCTAATCCTATTCGTTTCATTGCTTAAAATAGACAAAATTGTTAATAAATCTTACAAAAACGCTGTATTCTAGCACAAAATACTAATTACATTATAGTTTCGACGAGAATAGCTTATTTGGAATGATTCTATGCTTTCAATCGAGAAAATTTTTATTAAACAGATGCCAAACATCATGTTTTGTCCTATAAAGACATTTTATATTGCAGTTTGTATTAAAACAAAATATTTTCGTTGATTCTTTGTTAGAAGCAGCAAACCTAACATTAAAGAATCTGAAAACTTTGTATTCGGACACAAACCACCGAATTTTGCATCAGTTTAGACAAAAACGGTTGATTTTCGACAATATTTTCTTTGAACAAGAAAACTTATATCAAACTGACTAAAAACGTCTTATTTTAGCACAAAACAAAAGATTTGCGTTATAGTCTTAACGAGAGCTGTTAATTTCAAACGGTTCTATGCTTTGAAACGAGTAAACTTTCACTGAACAGAGAAAAAACATCTTATTTTGCCTTTTAAAAACGATTCATGCCACAGTTAGGATAAAAACCAATTATTTTCGTTAATTCATTGTTACAAACAAGAAACCTTACATCAATAATAAGGGGTTTTCAGTTACTTTGATGTAAGGTTTCTTGTTTGTAACAATGAATTAACGAAAATAATTGGTTTTTATCCTAACTGTGGCATGAGTCGTTTTTAAAAGACGAAATAAGATGTTTTTCCTCTGTTCAGAGAAAGTTTACTCGTTTCAAAGCATAGAACCGTTTGAAATTAACAGCTCTCGTTAAGGCTGTAACGCAGATCTTTTGTTTTGTGCTAAAATAAGACGTTTTTAGTCAGTTTGATATAAGTTTTCTTGTTCAAAGCAAAATATTGTCGAAAATCAACCGTTTTTGTCTAAACTGATACAAAATTCGGTGGTTTGTGTCCGAATACAAAGTTTTCAGATTCTTTAATGCTAGGTTTGCTGCTTCTAACAAAGAATCAACGAAAATATTTTGTTTTAATACAAACTGCAATATAAAATGTCTTTATAGGACAAAACATGATGTTTGGCATCTGTTTAATAAAAATTTACTCGTTTGGAAGCATAGAATCATTCCAAATAAGCTATTCTCGTCGAAACTATAATGTAATTAGTATTTTGTGCTAGAATACAGCGTTTTTGTTAGATTTATTAACAATTTTGTCTATTTTAAGCAATGCAACGAATAGGATTAGCTGCCTTTATCCAAAGTGATACATAAGTTGCTCTTTTATGCCAGATTAATACGTTTTTAGTCTGTTCGATGTAAGTTTTCTTGTTCAAAGCAAATGATCGTCTAAAATAAGCCGTTTTTGTTTGAACTGATGAACAATTTAGACTGAGAGTCAACAAAAATAATTTGTTTTAATCCAAACTGATACTTTTTGACCCTATAAGAGTCCTATAAGAGTCCGAGATACGCCGTTCTCGTCAAGTCTATAAGGTAATTCGTTTTTTTGTGTCAGAATACGACGTATTCTGTCTGTTTAATATAATTTTTTAATAATAATAATAATAATAATAACAATAATAATAATGATAATAATAATAATAATAATAATAATAATAATAAAATTAATAATAGTAATAAAAGTAAGCTTAGTTTTCTAAGCAAAAATGAAGCTTATTTTGTGTGTTATATGAGCGTTTTCTCATTTCTATGCAGGAAATCATCTGTGATCTGTGTTTTTAGGCAAGAAATTGTCTAAAATTAATAACTCATTTTAAAACTGGTATAAACACATTTACTATACAAAAGTTAATAATAATAATAATAATAATAATAATAATAATAATAATAATAGTAATAATAATAATAATAATTTTAATAAGGAAAAATGAAGCTTATTTTGTGTGTTACATGAGCGTTTTCTCATTTTTATGCAAAAGATCATGTGTGATCTGTGTTTTTAGGCAATCTAAGCAATTTTATAGATTTTAGGCAAGAAATTGTCTAAAATAAATCACTCATTTTAAAACTGGTATAAAAAAAACATTGACTATACAAAAGTTATAATCGGTTTTTAATAATAATAATAATAATAATAATAATTATATTAACAATAATAATAACAATAATAATAATAATAATAATAATAATAATAATAAAAATAATAATAATAGTAATAAAAGTAAGCTTAGTTTTCTAAGCAAAAATGAAGCTTATTTTGTGTTATCTGAGCGTTTTCTCATTTCTATGCAGATCATCTGTGATCTGGGTTTTTAGGCAAGAAATTGTCTAAAATTAATAACTCATTTTAAAACTGGTATAAAAACATTTACTATACAAAAGTTAAAATCGGTTTTTTATAATAATAATATTAATAATAATAATAATAATAATAATAATAATAATAATAATAATAATAATAATAATAATAATAATAATAATAATAATAATAATAATAATAGCAATAATATTAATAAAAATAATAATAATAGTAGTAATAAAAGTAAGCTTAGTTTTCTAAGCAAAAATGAAGCTTATTTTGTGTTATATGAGGGTTTTCTCATTTCTATGCAAAAGATAATGTGTGATCTGTGATTTTAGGCAATCTAAGCCATTTTATAGTTTTTAGGCAAGAAATTGGCTAGAATTAATCACTCATATTTTAAAACTGGTATAAAAACAATACTATACAAAAGTTATAATCGGTTTTTAATAATACCAATTATAATAATAATAATAATAATAATAATAATAATAATAATAATAACAACAATAATAATAATAATAATAATAACAATAATAATAATAGTAATAAAAGTAAGCTTAGTTTTCTAAGCAAAAATGAAGCTTATTTTGTGTGTTATATGAGTGTTTTCTCATTTCAATGCATGAAATCATCTGTGATCTGTGTTTTTAGGCAAGAAATTGTCTAAAATTAATAACTCATTTTAAAACTGGTATAAAAACATTTACTATACAAAAGTTAATAATAATAAAAATAATAATAATAATATTATTAACAATAATAATAATAATAATAATAATAATAGTAATAGAAAAGTAATAATAATAATAATACTTTTAATAAGAAAAAATAGAGCTTATTTTGTGTTACATGAGCGTTTTCTCATTTCTATGCAAAAGATCATGTGTGATCTGTGTTTTTAGGCAATCTAAGCCATTTTAAGGTTTTTAATATTTAACAAAAGTTTGCTTTAAAATAAAATGTTTGAAAAACTGAAATTAAACAAAATTAATTGTGTCTAACACTTTAGTAGAGGAAAAAGGAGGAGACATAAAAGTCACTAAAGTCTTAAATGTAATACAGTTTTCAATGTTTGAGACGAAGACAAAAATGCAGCATTTACTGTCACTTTAATTTTAGTAAAAATTTTAGTAAAAAGATAAAAATTGATAGGAGTAACTGTTTTCGAGATATAAGCAAGAAACCAAAAAACTGTTACCTTAATTAAGCGCTTGCATATAAGCAAATTTAGTACTAAAAACAACTCTAAAGTCTTTGGTGACTTTTATGTCTTCTCCTTTGTCCTCTACTAAAGTGTTAGACCCAATTAATTTAGTTTAATATCGGTTTTTCAAACATTTTATTTTAAAGCAAATTTTTGTTAAAAATTATTTATATCCAACTCTATAACTCGCTTATGGTTGGTCCTACAAAAAAATGCAATAACTATTTTGTAGGAAATTTTGTCAGCTTTAATTTTGAAAAAAAGTTAAAAATTGATAGGAGAAACTGTTTTCGAGATATAAGCAAGAAACCAAAAAACTGTTACCTTAATTAAGCGTTTGCATATATGCAAATTTAGTACTATTAGTAGTATTATTATTAATGTTACTGTTATTAATATGACGACTAAAGACGACTCTGAAACATTTAGTGACTTTTATGTCTTCTCCTTTTTCCTCTACTAGAGTGTTAGACACAATTAATTTAGTTTAATTTCAGTTTTTCAAGGATTTTATTTTAAAGCAAATTTTTGTTAAAGATTATTTATATCCAACTCTATAACTCTCTTATGGTTGGTCTTACAAAAGAAATGCAAATAACTATTTTGTAGGAAATTTTATCAGCTTTAATTTTAGTAAAAAGATAAAAATTGATAGAAGTAACTGTTTTCGAGATATAAGCAAGAAACTGTTACCTTAATTAAGCGCTTGCATATAAGCAAATTTAGTACTATTAGTATTATTATTATTAATGTTATTGTTATTAATATGACGACTAAAGACGACTCTGAAACCTTTAGTGACTTTAATGTCTTCTCCTTTTTCCTCTACTAAAGTGTTAGACACAATTAATTTAGTTTAATTTTAGTTTTTCAAACATTTTATTTTAAAGCAAGTTTTTGTTAAATATTATTTATATCCAACTCTATAACTCGCTTATGGTTGGTCCTACAAGAAAAATGAAAATAACTATTTTTTAGGAAATTTTATCAGCTTTAATCTTGAAAGAAAGATAAAAATTGATAGGAGTAACTGTTTTCGAGATATAAGCAAAAAACCAATAAGAAAACTGTAACTGTTACTGAACAAAAATTTAATTCAGTTTTCAATGTTTGAGATGAAGACAAAAATGCACCATTTAAAATCGACTCTGAAGACTTCAGTGACTTTTATGTCACCTCCTTTTTCTTCTAATAAAGTATTGGACTCATTAAATTAAGTGTATTTTAAATCACAAGACATTTTCTGTTAAAGCACTTTTTTTTTAAATATTAATTATTTTCAAACTTATATCTCGCTTATGGTTAGTCCTAGATAAAAAATGCAAATTACTATTTTGTAGGAAATTTTATCAGCTTTAATTTTAGTAAAAAGATAAAAATTGATAGGAGTAACTGTTTTCGAGATATAAGCAAGAAACTAAAAAACTGTCACCTTAATTAAGCGTTTGCATACAAGCAAATTTAGTACTATCAGTATTATTATTATTAAGGTTATTGTTATTAGTATGACGATTAAAGACAACTCTGAAACCTTTAGTGACTTTTATGTCTTCTCCTTTTTCCTCTACTAAAGTGTTAAACACAATTAATTTAGTTTAATTTCAGTATTTCAAACATTTTACTTTAAAGCAAATTTTTGTTAAATATTATTAATATCCATCTTTATAACTCGCTTATACTTGGTCCTACAAGAAAAATGCAAATAACTATTTTGTTGTAAATTTTATCAGCTTTAATTTTAGTAAAAAGATAAAAATTGATAGGAGTAACTGTTTTCGAGATATAAGCAAGAAACCAAAAAACTGTCACCTTAATTAAGCGTTTGCATACAAGCAAATTTAGTACTATTAGTATTATTATTATTAATGTTATTGTTATTAGTATGACGATTAAAGACAACTCTAAAACCTTTAGTGACTTTTATGTCTTCTCCTTTTTCCTCTACTAAAGTGTTAAACACAATTAATTTAGTTTAATTTCAGTATTTCAAACATTTTATTTTAAAGCAAATTTTTGTTAAATATTATTTATATCCATCTTTATAACTCGCTTATACTTGGTCCTACAAGAAAAATGCAAATAACTATTTTGTAGGAAATTTTATCAGCTTTAATTTTAGTAAAAAGATAAAAATTGATAGGAGTAACTGTTTTCGAGATATAAGCAAGAAACCAAAAAACTGTTACCTTAATAAAGCGCTTGCATATAAGCAAATTTAGTACTATTAGTATTATTATTATTAATGTTATTGTTATTAATATGACGATTAAAAACGACTCTGAAGACTTTGGTGACTTTTACGTCTCCTCTTTTTCCTCTACTAAAGTGTTAGACCCAATTAATTTAGTTTAATTTCGGTTTTTCAAACATTTTATTTTAAAGCAAATTTTTGTTAAAGATTATTTATATCCAACTCTATAACTCGCTTATGGTTGGTCCTACAAAAAAAATGCATAAAACTATTTTGTAGGAAATTGCATCAGCTTTAATTTTGAAGGAAAGATAAAAATTTACAGGAGTAGCTGTTTTCGAGATATAAGCAAAAAACCAAAGTGAAAACTGTAACAGTTACTGAACAAAAATGTAATTCAGTTTTCAATGTTTGAGACGTAGACGAAAATGCAGCATTTAAAAACTACTCTGAAGACTTCAGTGACTTTTAAGTCACCTCCTTTTTTTTCTAATAAAGTATTGGATCCAATAAATTAAGTGTATTTTAAATCACAAGACATTTTTTGTTAAAGCACTTTTTTTTTAAATATTAATTATTTTCAAACTTACATCTCGCTTATGGTTAGTCCTACATAAAAAATGCAAATAACTATTTTGTAGGAAATATTGTCAGCTTTAATTTTGAAAAAAAGTTAAAAATTGATAGGAGAAACTGTTTTCGAGATATAAGCAAGAAACCAAAAAACTGTTACCTTAATTAAGCGTTTGCATATAAGCAAATTTAGTACTATTAGTATTATTATTATTGATGTTATTGTTATTAATATGACGACTAAAGACGACTCTGAAACCTTTAGTGACTTTTATGTCTTCTCCCTTTTCCTCTACTAAAGTGTTAGACACAATTAATTTAGTTTAATTTTAGTTTTTCAAACATTTTATTTTAAAGCAAATTTTTGTTAAATATTAAAAACTATAAAATGGCTTATATTGCCTAAAAACACAGATCACACATGATCTTTTGCATAGAAATGAGAAAACGCTCATGTAACACACAAAATAAGCTCCATTTTTCCTTATTAAAAGTATTATTATTATTATTACTTTTGTTACTATTACTATTATTATAATTATTATTATTATTGTTAATATTATTATTATTATTATTATTATTATTATTATTATTATTATTATTAACTTTTGTATAGTAAATGTTTTTATACCAGTTTTAAAATGAGTTATTAATTTTAGACAATTTCTTGCCTAAAAACACAGATCACAGATGATTTCTTGCATAGAAATGAGAAAACACTCATATAACACACAAAATAAGCTTCATTTTTGCTTAGAAAACTAAGCTTACTTTTATTACTATTATTATTATTGTTATTATTATCATTATTATTACTATTGTTTTTATTATTATTATTACTATTATTATTATTATTATTATTATTATTATTATTATTATTATTATTATTATTATTATTATTATTATTAAAAACCGATTATAACTTTTGTATAGTAAATGTTTTTATACCAGTTATTAATTTCTTGTCTAAAAACACAGATCACAGATGATCTCTTGCATAGAAATGAGAAAACGCTCAGATAACACGAAATAAGCTTCATTTTTGCTTAGAAAAACTAGGCTTTAATTTAGAAAGAAATTCATTATTATAAGTATTATTATTATTATTATTATTATTTTTATTATTACTATTATTATTATTATTATTATTCTTATTATTATTGTTAATATTATTATTATTATTATTATTAAAAACCGATTATAACTTTTGTATAGTAAATGTTTTTATACCAGTTTTAAAATGAGTTATTAATTTTAGACAATTTCTTGCCTAAAAACACAGATCACAGATGAGTTCTTGCATAGAAATGAGAAAACGCTCATAACACACAAAATAAGCTTCATTTTTGCTTAGAAAACTAAGTTTACTTTTATTACTATTATTATTATTATTAATATTATTATTATTATTATTATTATTATTATTATTATTATTATTATTATTATTATTATTATTATTATTATTATTATTATTATTATTATTATTATTATTAAAAAATTATATTAAACAGACAGAAAACGTCGTATTCTGACACAAAAAAACGAATTACGTTATAGACTTGACGAGAACGGCGTATCTCGGACTCTTATAGGACTTTTATAGGGTCAAAAAGTATCAGTTTGGATTAAAACAAATTATTTTTGTTGACTCTCAGTCTGAACTGTTCATCAGTTCAAACAAAAACGGCTTATTTTAGACGATCTTTTCTTTGAACAAGAAAACTTACATCGAACAGACTAAAAACGTATTAATCTGGCATAAAAGAGCAATTTATGTATCACTTTGGATAAAAAGTCCTGAGAGTCGTTTTTAGTCGTCATATTAATAACAATAACATTAATAATAATAATACTAATAGTACTAAGTTTGCTTATATGCAAGCGCTTAATTAAGGTAACAGTTATTTGGTTTCTTGCTTATGTCTCGAAAACAGTTACTTCTATCAATTTTTATCTTTTTACTAAAATTAAAGCTGATAAAATTTCCTACAAAATAGTTATTTGCATTTTTCGTGTAGGACTAACCATAAGCGAGACATAAGTTTAAAAATTATTAATATTTAAAAAAAAGTGCATTTACAGAAAATGTCTTGTGATTTAAAATACACTTAATTTATTGGGTCCAATACTTTATTAGAAAAAAAAGGAGGTGACATAAAAGTCGCTGAAGTCTTCAGAGTCGTTTTTAATGCTGCATTTACGTCTTCGTCTCAAATATTGAAAACTGAATTACATTTTTGTTCAGTAACTGTAACAGTTTTCACTTTGGTTTTTTGCTTATATCTCGAAAACAGTTACTCCTATCAAATTTTATCTTTTATCCAAAATTAAAGCTGATAAAATTTCCATCAAAATAGTTATTTACATTTTTCTTGTAGGACCAAGCATAAACGGGTTATAGAGTTGGACATAAATAATATTTAACAAAAATTTGCTTTAAAATAAAATGTTTGAAAAACCGAAATTAAACTAAATTAATTGAGTCTAACACTTTAGTATAGGAAAAAGGAGAAGACATAAAAGTCACCAAAGTCTTCAGAGTCGTTTTTAAATGCTGCATTTTCGTCTTCGTCTCAAACATTGAAAACTGAATTACATTTTTGTTCAGTAACAGTTACAGTTTTCTTATTGGTTTTTTGCTTATATCTCGAAAACCGTTACACCTATCAAATATTATTTTTTTTCCAAAATTAAAGCTGATAAAATTTCCAACAAAATAGTTATTTACATTTTTCTTGTAGGACCAAGCATAAACGAGTTATAGAGTTGGACATTAATAATATTTAACATTTTTAAAATAAGCTTTAAAATAAAATGCTTGAAAAACCGGAATTAAACTAAATTAATTGTGTCTAACACTTTAGAAGAGGAAAAAGGAGAAGACATAAAAGTCACTAAAGGTTTCAGAGCCGTCTTTAGTCGTCATATTAATAACAATAACATTAATAATAATAATACTAATAGTACTAAATTTGCTTATATGCACACGCTTAATTAAGGTAACAGTTTTTTGGTTTCTTGCTTATATCTCGAAAACAGTTACTCCTATCAGTTTTTATCTCTTTTTCAAAATTAAAGCTGATAAAATTTCCCACAAAATAGTTATTTGCATTTCTTTTGTAAAACTAACCATAAGCGAGTTATAGAGTTGGATATAAATAATCTTTAACAAAAATTTGCTTTAAAATAAAATGCATGAAAAACTGAAATTAAACTAAATTAATTGTGTCTAACACTTTAGTAGAGGAAAAAGGAGGAGATATAAAAGTCACTAAAGTCTTCAAAATCGTCTTTAGTCGTCATATTAATAACAATAACATTGATAATAATAATACTAATAGTACTAAATTTGCTTATATGCAAACGCTTAATTAAAGTAACAGTTTTTTGGTTTCTTGCTTATATCTCGAAAACAGTTACTCCTATCAATTTTTATCTTTTTACTAAAATTAAGGCTGATAAAATTTCCTACAAAATAGTTATTTGCATTTTTCATGTAGGACTAACCATAAGCGAGATATAAGTTTGAAAATAATTACAATTTAAAAAAAAGTGCTTCAACAGAAAATGTCTTGTGATTTAAAATACACTTAATTTATTGGGTCCAATAATCTATTTGAAGAAAAAAAAGGTGACAGAAAGGTCACTGAAGCCTTTAGAGTCGTTTGTAAATGCTGCATTTTCGTCTTAGACTCAAACATTGAAAACTGAATTACATTTAAGACTTTAGTGACTTTTATGTCTCCTCCTTTTTCCTCTACTAAAGTGTTAGACACAATTAATTTAGTTTAATTTTAGTTTTTCAAACATTTTATTTTAAAGCAAATTTTTGTTATATATTAAAAACTATAAAATGGCTTATATTGCCTAAAAACACAGATCACACATGATCTTTTGCATAGAAATGAGAAAACGCTCATGTAACACACAAAATAAGCTCCATTTTTCCTTATTAAAAGTATTATTATTATTATTACTTTTGTTACTATTACTATTATTATTATTATTATTATTATTATTGTTAATATTATTATTATTATTATTATTATTAACTTTTGTATAGTAAATATTTTTATACCAGTTTTAAAATGAGTTATTAATTTTAGACTATTTCTTGCCTAAAAACACAGATCACAGATGATTTCTTGCATAGAAATGAGAAAACACTCATATAACACACAAAAAAAACTTCATTTTTGCTTAGAAAACTAAGCTTACTTTTATTACTACTATTATTATTATTTTTATTATTATTATTATTATTACTATTATTTTTATTATTATTATTACTATTATTATTATTATTATTATTATTAATATTATTATTATTATTATTATTATTATTATTAATATTATTATTATTAAAAACCGATTATAACTTTTGTATAGTATTGTTTTTATACCAGTTTTAAAATGAGTGATTAATTTCAGCCAATTTCTTGCCTAAAAACTATAAAATGGCTTAGATTGCCTAAAAACACAGATCACAGATGATCTCTTGAATAGAAATGAGAAGACGCTCATATAACACAAAATAAGCTTTATTTTTGCTTAGAAAACTAAGCTTACTTTTATTACTACTATTATTATTATTATTTTTATTATTATTATTATTATTACTATTATTTTTATTATTATTATTAATATTATTATTATTAAAAACCGATTATAACTTTTGTATAGTAAATGTTTTTATACCAGTTTTAAAATGAGTTATTAATTTTATTCAATTTCTTGCCTAAAAACACATCACAGATAATCTCTTGCATAGAAATGAGAAAACGCTCATATAACACACAAAATAAGCTTCATTTTTGCTTAGAAAACTAAGCTTACTTTTATTACTATTATTATTATTTTTATTACTATTATTATTATTATTATTATTAATATTATTATTATTATTACTAATATTATTATTATTATTATTATTATTATTATTATTATTATTATTATTATTATTATTATTATTATTATTATCATTATTAACTTTTGCATAGTAAATGTTTTTATACCAGTTTTAAAATGTTATTAATTTTAGATGATTTCTTGCATAGAAATGAGAAAACGCTCATATAACACACAAAATAAGCTTCATTTTTGCTTAGAAAACTAAGCTTACTTTTATTACTATTATTATTTTTATTATTATTATTATTATTATTATTATTACTATTATTATTATTATTATTATTATTATTGTTATTATTATTATTATTATTAAAAACTTATATTAAACAGACAGAAAACGTCGTATTCTGACACAAAAAAACGAATTACGTTATAGACTTGACGAGAACGGCGTATCTCGGACTCTTATAGGACTCTTATAGGGTCAAAAAGTATCAGTTAGGATTAAAACAAATTATTTTTGTTGACTCTCAGGCTGAATTGTTCATCAGTTCAAACAAAAACGGCTTATTTTAGACGATCTTTTGCTTTGAACAAGAAAACTTACATCGAACAGACTAAAAACGTTTTAATCTGGCATAAAAGAGCAATTTATGTATCACTTTAGATAAAGGCAGCTAATCCTATTCGTTTCATTGCTTAAAATAGACAAAATTGTTAATAAATCTAACAAAAACGCTGTATTCTAGCACCAAATACTAATTACATTATAGTTTCGACGAGAATAGCTTATTTGGAATGATTCTATGTTTTCAAACGAGTAAATTTTTATTAAACAGATGCCAAACATCATGTTTTGTTCTGTAAAGACATTTTATATTGCAGTTTGTATTAAAACAAAATATTTTCGTTGATCCTTTGTTAGAAGCAGCAAACCTAACATTTAAGAATCTGAAAACTTTGTATTCGGACACAAACTACCGAATTTTGTATCAGTTTAGACAAAAATGGTTGATTTTCGACAATATTTTGCTTTGAACAAGAAAACTTTTATCAAACTAACTAAAATCGTCTTGTTTTAGCACAAAACAAAAGATTTGCTTTATAATCTTAACGAGAGCTGTTAATTTCAAACGGTTCTATGCTTTGAAACGAGTAAACTTTCACTGAACAGAGGAAAAACATCTTATTTCGCCTTTTAAAAACGATTCATGCCACAGTTTGGATAAAAACCAATTATTTTCGTTAATTCATTGTTACAAACAAGAAATCTTACATCAAAGTAACTGAAAACCCCTTATTCAGGCACAGAAATCCGAATTACGTTTCAGTCTGAACAAAAACTGCTTACTTTAGACGATCCTTTGTTTTGAATACAAAAACTTACATTAAAAAGATTAAAAACGTCTTATTCTGGCTGAAAACTGCAAATTATATATTACTCTAGATAAAAGCAATTTATCCTGATTACTGATTACTCCTTTACTTAGAATAGAGTAAACTTGTATAAAACTTAATGAAAACTTTAAATTTCGTCTCAAAGAAATAAATTACGTTATAGTTTTGACCAGCACTGTATATTTCAAACGATTTTATGATTCGAAACTAATGAACTTTTATGGGGCAGATGCAAAACCACATATTACCATATAAAGCGTTTTAAAGCAAATTATTACCTTTTGCAACAAGAAATTTCACGTCAAAGAAACTGAAAACTTCGTATCCATGCACAAATATCGAATTACGTATCAGTTTAGGCAAATACAGCATATTTTAAACGATTCCTTGCTATAAACAAAAAAAATTTTATCAAACATATTGAAAACGTCTTATTCTCGAAAATAAGAGCAAATTATGTATCAGCTTTAACAAAAGCGGATTACTCTGTTTGATTCTATGCTTAGAGTAGAGTAAACTACTATAAAACGTAATGAAAACTCTATATTCAAGCTCAAAAGAACAAATTACGTTATAGTTTTGACAAAAAAAAATTATTTCGGACGATTACATACTTCGAAGTAAGCAAACTTTAATTGAACAAGTGCAAAAGCTAATACTTTGCTTTAAAATAACGATTTATGTGGTAATATGGTATTTTGCATCTGTCCTATAAAAGTTTACTCGTTTCGCTCCATTGAATCATTCGAAATAAATTATTTTGACACAACAACGAAAATAATTTGTTTTTGTTTAAACTGTAACATGTCGTTTTAATAAAACGAACTAAGACGTTTGGCATCTGTTTAGTGAAAGTTTTCTCGTTTGGGGGCATAAAATCGTTTGAAATTAACAGTTCTGGTCAAAACTATAACGTAAATTATTTCTTTGAGACGAAATTTAAAGTTTTCATTAAGTTTTATACAAGTTTGCTCTATTCTAAGCAAAGGAGTAATCAGGATTAACTGCTTTTATCCAAAGTAATACATAATTTGCAGTTTTGAGCCAGAATAAGACGTTTTTAATCTTTTTAATGTAAGTTTTTGTATTCAAAACAAAGGATCGTCTAAAGTAAGCAGTTTTTGTCCAGACTGAAACGTAATTCGAATTTCTGTGCCTGAATAAGGGGTTTTCAGTTACTTTGATGTAAGGTTTCTTGTTTGTAACAATGAATTAACGAAAATAATTGGTTTTTATCCTAACTTTGGCATGAATCGTTTTTAAAAGGCGAAATAAGATGTTTTTCCTCTGTTCAGTGAAAGTTTACTCGTTTCAAAGCATAGAACCGTTTGAAATTAACAGCTCTCGTTAAGACTATAACGCAAATCTTTTGTTTTGTGCTAAAATAAGACGTTTTTAGTCAGTTTGATATAAGTTTTCTTGTTCAAAGCAAAATATTGTCGAAAATCAACCGATTTTGTCTAAACTGATACAAAATTCGGTGGTTTGTGTCCGAATACAAAGTTTTCAGATTCTTTAATGTTAGGTTTGCTGCTTCTAACAAAGAATCAACGAAAATATTTTGTTTTAATACAAACTGCAATATAAAATGTCTTTATAGGACAAAACATGATGTTTGGCATCTGTTTAATAAAAATTTACTTGTTTGGAAGCATAGAATTATTCCAAATAAGCTATTCTCGTCGAAACTATAATGTAATTAGTATTTTGTGCTAGAATACAGCGTTTTTGTTAGATTTATTAACAATTTTGTCTATTTTAAGCAATGAAACGAATAGGATTAGCTGCCTTTATCCAATGTGATACATAAATTGCTCTTTTATGCCAGATTAATACGTTTTTAGTCTGTTCGATATAAGTTTTCTTGTTCAAAGCAAAAGATCGTCTAAAATAAGCCGTTTTTGTTTGAACTGATAAACAATTCAGACTGAGAGTCAACAAAAATAATTTGTTTTAATTCAAACTGATACTTTTTACCCTATAAGAGTCCTATAAGAGTCCGAGATACGCCGTTCTCGTCAAGTCTATAACGTAATTCGTTTTTTTGTGTCAGAATACGACGTTTTCTGTCTGTTTAATATAATTTTTTAATAATAATAATAATAATAATAATAATAATAACAATAATAATAATAATAATAGTAATAGTAACAAAAGTAATAATAATGTTAATACTTTTAATAAGGAAAAATGAAGCTTATTTTGTGTGTTACATGAGCGTTTTCTCATTTCTATGCAAAAGATCATGTGTGATCTGTGTTTTTAGGCAATCTAAGCCATTTTATAGTTTTTAGGCAAGAAAGTGTCTAAAATAAATCACTCATTTTAAAACAGGTATAAAAACATTTACTACACAAAAGTTATAATCGGTTTTTAATAATAATAATAATAATAATATATAATATAAACAATAATAATAATAATAATAATAGTAATAATAATAATAATAATAATAATAATAGTAAATAATAATAATAATAATAATACTTATAATAATGAATTTCTTTCTAAATTAAAGCTTAGTTTTTCTAAGCAAAAATGAAGCTTATTTTGTGTTATCTGAGCCTTTTCTCATTTCTATGCAAGAGATCATCTGTGATCTGTGTTTTTAGGCAAGAAATTGTCTAAAATTAATAACTCATTTTAAAACTGGTATAAAAACATTTACTATACAAAAGTTATAATCGGTTTTTAATAATAATAATAATAATAATAATAATAATAATAATAATAATAATAATAATAATAATAATAATAATAATAATAATAATAATAATAATAGTAATAATAATAATAAAAATAATAGTAATAATAATAATAATAAAAATAATAATAATAGTAGTAATAAATGTAAGCTTACTTTTCTAAGCACAAATGAAGCTTATTTTGTGTTATATGAGCGTTTTCTCATTTCTATGCAAGAGATCATCTGTGATCTGTGTTTTTAGGCAAGAAATTGTCTAAAATTAATAACTCATTTTAAAACTGGTATAAAAACATTTACTATAGAAAAGTTATAATCGGTTTTTAATAATAATAATAATAATAATAATAATAATAATAATAATAAGAGTAATAATAATAATAAAAATAATAGTAATAATAATAATAATAATAATAATAATAATAATAATAATAATAGTAGTAATAAAAGTAAGCTTAGTTTTCTAAGCAAAAATGAAGCTTATTTTGTGTTAGATGAGCGTTTTCTCATTTCTATGCAAAAGATCATGTGTGATCTGTGTTTTTAGGCAATCTAAGCCATTTTATAGTTTTTAATATTTAACAAAAAATTGCTTTAAAATAAAATGTTTGAAAAACTGAAATTAAACTAAATTAATTGTGTCTAACACTTTAGTAAAAGAAAAAGGAGGAGACATAAAAGTCACTAAAGTCTTAGAGTTGTCTTTAGTCGTCATATTAATAACAATAACATTTATAATAACAATACTAGTAGTACTAAATTTGCTTATATGGAAGCGCTTAATTAAGGTTACAGTTTTTTTGTTTTTTGCTTATATCTCGAAAACAGATACTTCTATCAATTTTTAACTTTTCACCAAAATTAAAGGTGATAAAATTTCCTATAAAATAGTTATTTGCATTTTTCATGTAGAACTAACCATAAGCGAGATATAAGTTTGAAAATAATTAATAATTAATAATTAAAAAAAAATGTGTTTTAACAGAAAATGTCTTGTGATTTAAAATACACTTAATTTATTGGGTCCAATACTTAATTAGAAGAAAAAGGAGGTGACAGTAAATGCTGCATTTTCGTCTTTGTCTCAAACATTGAAAACTGAATTACATTTTTGTTCAGTAACAGTTACAGTTTTCTTATTGATTTTTTGCTTATATCTCGAAAACAGTTACTCCTATCAAATTTTATCATTCTTCCAAAATTAAAGTTGAAAAAATTTCTAACAAAATAGTTATTTACATTTTTCTTGTAGGACCAAGCATAAACGAGTTATAGAGTTGGATATAAATAATATTTAACAAAAATTTGCTTTAAAATAAAATGCTTGAAAAACCGGAATTAAACTAAATTAATTGTGTCTAACACTTTAGTAGAGGAAAAAGGAGAAGACATAAAAGTCACTAAATGTTTCAGAGTCGTCTTTAGTCGTCATATTAACAACAGTAACATTAATAATAATAATACTAATAGTACTAAATTTGCTTATATGCAAACGCTTAATTATGGTAACAGTTTTTTGGTTTCTTGCTTATATCTCGAAAACAGTTACTCCTATCAATTTTTATCTCTTTTTCAAAATTAAAGCTGATAAAATTTCCTACAAAATAGTTATTTGCATTTTTTTGTAGGACCAACCATAAGCGAGTTAGAAAGTTGGATTTAAATAATCTTTAACAAAAATTTGCTTTAAAATAAAATGTTTGAAAAACCGATATTAAACCAAATTAATTGGGTCTAACACTTTAGTAGAGGAAAAAGGAGAAGACATAAAAGTCACCAAAGTCTTCAGAGTTGTTTTTAGTACTAAATTTGCTTATATGCAAGCGCTTAATTAAGGTAACAGTTTTTTGGTTTCTTGCTTATATCTCGAAAACAGTTACTCCTATTAATTTTTATCTTTTTACTAAAATTAAAGCTGATAAAGTTTCCTACAAAATAGTAATTTGCATTTTTCATGTAGGACTAACCATAAGCGAGATGTAAGTTTGAAAATAATTAATATTTAAAAAAAAAGTGCTTTAACAGAAAATGTCTTGTGATTTAAAATACACTTAATTTAATAGGTCCAATACTTTATTAGAAGAAAAAGGAGGTGACATAAAAGTCACTGAAGTCTTCAGAGTCGATTTTAAATGCTGCATTTTGGTCTTTGTCTCAAACATTGAAAACTGAATTACATTTTTGTTCAGTAACAGTTACAGATTTCTTATTGGTTTTTTGCTTATATCTCGAAAACAGTTACTCCTATCAATTTTTATCTTTTTTTCAAAATTCAAGCTGATAAAATTTCCTACAAAATAGTTATTTGCATTTTTCTTGTAGGACCAACCATAAGCGAGTTATAGAGTTGGATATAAATAATCTTTAACAAAAATTTGCTTTAAAATAAAATGTTTGAAAAACCGAAATTAAACTAAATTAATTAAGACTAACACTTTAGTAGAGGAAAAAGGAGAAGACATAAAAGTCACCAAAGTCTTGAGAGTCGTTTTTAGTCGTCATATTAATAACAATAACATTAATAATAATAGTAATAGTACTAAATTTGCTTATATGCAAGCGCTTTATTAAGGTAACAGTTCTTTGGTTTCTTGCTTATATCTCGAAAACAGTTACTCCTATCAATTTTTATCTTTCCTTCAAAATTAAAGCTGATAAAATTTCCTACAAAATAGTTTTTAGCATTTTTTTTTGTAGGACCAACCATAAGCGAGTTATAGAGTTGGATATAAATAATCTTTAACAAAAATTTGCTTTAAAATAAAATGTTTGAAAAACCGAAATTAAACTAAATTAATTGGGTCTAACACTTTAGTAGAGGAAAAAGGAGGAGACGTAAAAGTCACCAAAGTCTTCAAAGTCGTTTTTAATCGTCATATTAATAACAATAACATTAATAATAATAATACTAATAGTACTAAATTTGCTTATATGCAAGCGCTTTATTAAGGTAACAGTTTTTTGGCTTCTTGCTTATATCTCGAAAACAGTTACTCCTATCAATTTTTATCTCTTTTTCAAAATTAAAGCTGATAAAATTTCTTACAAAATAGTTATTTGCATTTTTTTGTAGGACCAACCATAAGCGAGTTATAGAGTTGGATATAAATAATCTTTAACAAAAATTTTCTTTAAAATAAAATGTTTGAAAAACCGATATTAAACCAAATTAATTGGGTCTAACACTTTAGTAGAGGAAAAAGGAGAAGACATAAAAATCACCAAAGTTTTCAGAGTGGTTTTTAGTACTAAATTTGCTTATATGCAAGCGCTTAATTAAGGTAACAGTTTTTTGGTTTCTTGCTTATATCTCGAAAACAGTTACTTCTATTAATTTTTATCTTTTTACTAAAATTAAAGCTGATAAAATTTTCTACAAAATAGTAGTTTGCATTTTTTATGTAGGACTAACCATAAGCGAGATGTAAGTTTGAAAATAATTAATATTTAAAAAAAAAGTGCTTTAACAGAAAATGTCTTGTGATTTAAAATACACTTAATTTAATGGGTCCAATACTTTATTAGAAGAAAAAGGAGGTGACATAAAAGTCACCGAAGTCTTCAGAGTCGATTTTAAATACTGCATTTTCGTCTTTGTCTCAAACATTGAAAACTGAATTACATTTTTGTTCAGTAACAGTTACAGTTTTCTTATTGGTTTTTTGCTTATATCTCGAAAACAGTTACTCCTATCAATTTTTATCTTTTTTTCAAAATTCAAGCTGATAAAATTTCCTACAAAATAGTTATTTGCATTTTTCTTGTAGGATCAACCATAAGCGAGTTATAGAGTTGGATATAAATAATCTTTAACAAAAATTTGCCTTAAAATAAAATGTTTGAAAACCGAAATTAAACTAAATTAAGACTAACACTTTAGTAGAGGAAAAAGGAGAAGACATAAAAGTCACCAAAGTCTTGAGAGTCGTTTTTAGTCGTCATATTAATAACAATAACATTAATAATAATAATACTAATATTACTAAATTTGCTTATATGCAAGCGCTTAATTAAGGTAACAGTTTCTTGCTTATATTTCGAAAACAGTTACTCCTATCAATTTTTATCTTTTTACTAAAATTAAAGCTGATAAAATTTTCTACAAAATAGTTATTTGCATTTTTTATGTAGGACTAACCATAAGCGAGATATAAGTTTGAAAATAATTAATATTTAAAAAAAAAGTGCTTTAACAGAAAATGTCTTGTGATTTAAAATACACTTAATTTATTGGGTCCAATACTTTATTAGAAGAAAAAGGAGGTGACATAAAAGTCACTGAAGTCTTCAGAGTCGTTTTTAAATGATGCATTTTCGTCATCGTCTCAAACATTGAAAACTGAATTACATTTTTGTTCAGTAACAGTTACAGTTTTCTTATTGGTTTTTTGCTTATATCTCGAAAACAGTTACTCCTATCAATTTTTATCTCTTTTTCAAAATTAAAGCTAATAAAATTTCTTACAAAATAGTTATTTGCATTTTTTTGTAGGACCAACCATAAGCGAGTTATAGAGTTGGATATAAATAATCTTTAACAAAAATTTTCTTTAAAATAAAATGTTTGAAAAACCGATATTAAACCAAATTAATTGGGTCTAACACTTTAGTAGAGGAAAAAGGAGAAGACATAAAAGTCACCAAAGTCTTCAGAGTGGTTTTTAGTACTAAATTTGCTTATATGCAAGCGCTTAATTAAGGTAACAGTTTTTTGGTTTCTTGCTTATATCTCGAAAACAGTTACTTCTATTAATTTTTATCTTTTTACTAGAATTAAAGCTGATAAAATTTCCTACAAAATAGTAGTTTGCATTTTTTATGTAGGACTAACCATAAGCGAGATGTAAGTTTGAAAATAATTAATATTTAAAAAAAAAGTGCTTTAACAGAAAATGTCTTGTGATTTAAAATACACTTAATTTAATGGGTCCAATACTTTATTAGAAGAAAAAGGAGGTGACATAAAAGTCACTGAAGTCTTCAGAGTCGATTTTAAATACTGCATTTTCGTCTTTGTCTCAAACATTGAAAACTGAATTACATTTTTGTTCAGTAACAGTTACAGTTTTCTTATTGGTTTTTTGCTTATATCTCGAAAACAGTTACTCCTATCAATTTTTATCTTTTTTTCAAAATTCAAGCTGATAAAATTTCCTACAAAATAGTTATTTGCATTTTTCTTGTAGGATCAACCATAAGCGAGTTATAGAGTTGGATATAAATAATCTTTAACAAAAATTTGCCTTAAAATAAAATGTTTGAAAACCGAAATTAAACAAAATTAATTAAGACTAACACTTTAGTAGAGGAAAAAGGAGAAGACATAAAAGTCACCAAAGTCTTGAGAGTCGTTTTTAGTCGTCATATTAATAACAATAACATTAATAATAATAATACTAATATTACTAAATTTGCTTATATGCAAGCGCTTAATTAAGGTAACAGTTTCTTGCTTATATTTCGAAAACAGTTACTCCTATCAATTTTTATCTTTTTACTAAAATTAAAGCTGATAAAATTTTCTACAAAATAGTTATTTGCATTTTTTATGTAGGACTAACCATAAGCGAGATATAAGTTTGAAAATAATTAATATTTAAAAAAAAAGTGCTTTAACAGAAAATGTCTTGTGATTTAAAATACACTTAATTTATTGGGTCCAATACTTTATTAGAAGAAAAAGGAGGTGACATAAAAGTCACTGAAGTCTTCAGAGTCGTTTTTAAATGATGCATTTTCGTCTTCGTCTCAAACATTGAAAACTGAATTACATTTTTGTTCAGTAACTGTTACAGTTTTCACTTTGGTTTTTTGCTTATATCCCGAAAACAGTTACTCCTATAAATTTTTATCTTTCCTTAAAAATTAAAGCTGATAAAATTTCTTACAAAATAGTTTTTAGCATTTTTTTTGTAGGACCAACCATAAGCGAGTTATAGATTTGGATATAAATAATCTTTAACAAAAATTTGCTTTAAAATAAAATGTTTGAAAAAAAGAAATTAAACTAAATTAATTGGATCTAACACTTTAGTAGAGGAAAATGGAGGAGACATAAAAGTCACTAAAGGTTTCAGAGTCGTCTTTAATCGTCATACTAATAACAATAACATTAATAATAATAATACTAATAGTACTAAATTTGCTTGTATGCAAACGCTTAATTAAGGTGACAGTTTTTTGGTTTCTTGCTTATATCTCGAAAACAGTTACTTTTATCAATTTTTATCATTTTACTAAAATTAAAGCTGATAAAATTTCCTACAAAATAGTTATTTGCATTTTTCTTGTAGAACCAAGTATAAGCGAGTTATAAAGATGGATATAAATAATATTTAACAAAAATTTGCTTTAAAATAAAATGTTTGAAATACTGAAATTAAACTAAATTAATTGTGTCTAACACTTTAGTAGAGGAAAAAGGAGAAGACATAAAAGTCACTAAAGGTTTCAGAGTCGTCTTTAATCGTCATACTAATAACAATAACATTAATAATAATAATACTAATAGTACTAAATTTGCTTGTATGCAAACGCTTAATTAAGGTGACAGTTTTTTGGTTTCTTGCTTATATCTCGAAAACAGTTACTCCTATCAATTTTTATCTTTTTACTAAAATTAAAGCTGATAAAATTTCCTACAAAATAGTTATTTGCATTTTTCTTGTAGAACCAAGTATAAGCGAGTTATAAAGATGGATATAAATAATATTTAACAAAAATTTGCTTTAAAATAAAATGTTTGAAATACTGAAATTAAACTAAATTAATTGTGTCTAACACTTTAGTAGAGGAAAAAGGAGAAGACATAAAAGTCACTAAAAGTTTCAGAGTCGTCTTTAATCGTCATACTAATAACAATAACCTTAATAATAATAATACTAATAGT
The DNA here is from genome assembly GCF_031307605.1 of Tribolium castaneum. Lineage (NCBI taxonomy): Eukaryota > Metazoa > Arthropoda > Insecta > Coleoptera > Tenebrionidae > Tribolium > Tribolium castaneum. The sequence goes on from NC_087397.1 coordinate 16,128,715, forward strand.
ACTAAATTTGCTTGTATGCAAACGCTTAATTAAGGTGACAGTTTTTTGGTTTCTTGCTTATATCTCGAAAACAGTTACTCCTATCAATTTTTATCTTTTTACTAAAATTAAAGCTGATAAAATTTTCTACAAAATAGTTTTTTGCATTTTTCTTGTAGGACTAATCATAAGCGAGATATAAGTTTGAAAATAATCAATATTTAAAAAAAAAGTGCTTTAACAAAAAATGTCTTGTAATTTAAAATACACTTAATTTATTGGGTCCAATACTTTATTAGAAGAAAAAGGAGGTGACTTAAAAGTCACTGAAGTCTTCAGAGTCGTTTTAATATGCTGCATTTTCGTCTACGTCTCAAACATTGAAAACTGAATTACATTTTTGTTCAGTAACTGTTGCAGTTTTCACTTTGGTTTTTTGCTTATATCTCGAAAACAGTTACTCCTATAAATTTTTATCTTTCTTTTAAAATTAAAGCTGATAAAATTTCCTACAAAATTGTTATTTGCATTTTTCTTGTAGGACCAAGCATAAACGAGTTATAGAGTTGGATATAAATAATATTTAACAAAAATTTGCTTTAAAATAAAATGCTTGAAAAACCGATATTAAACTTAATTAATTGGGTCTAACACTTTAGTAGAGGAAAAAGGAGAAAATATAAAAGTTACCAAAGTCTTCAGAGTTGTTTTTAGTACTAAATTTGCTTATATGCAAGCGCTTAATTAAGGTAACAGTTTTTTGGTTTCTTGCTAAATCTCGAAAACAGTTACTCCTATCAATTTATATCTTTTTACTAAAATTAAAGGTGATAAAATTTCCTACAAAATAGTAATTTGCATTTTTTATGTAGGACTAACCATAAGCGAAAAATAAGTTTGATAATAATTAATATTTAAAAAAAAAGTGCTTTAACAGGAAATGTCTTGTGATTTAAAATACACTTAATTTAATGGGTCCAATACTTTATTAGAAGAAAAAGGAGGTGACATAAAAGTCACTGAAGTCTTCAGAGTCGATTTTAAATGCTGCATTTTCGTCTTCGTCTCAAAAATCGAAAACTGAATTACATTTTTGTTCAGTAACAGTTACAGTTTTCTTATTGGTTTTTTGCTTATATCTCGAAAACAGTTACTCCTATCAATTTTTATCTTTTTTTTAGGATTAAAGCTGATTAAATTTCCTACAAAATAGTTACTTGCATTTTTCTTGTAGGACCAACCATAAGCGAGTTATAGAGTTGGATATAAATATTCTTTAACAAAAATTTGCTTTAAAATAAAATGTTTGAAAAACCGAAATTAAACTAAATTAATTAAGACTAACACTTTAGTGGAGGAAAAAGGGGAAGACATAAAAGTCTCCAAAGTCTTGAGAGTCGTTTTTAGTCGTCATATTAATATCAATAACATTAATAATAATAATACTAATAGTACTAAATTTGCTTATATGCAAGCGCTTAATTAAGGTAACAGTTTCTTGCTTATATCTCGAAAACAGTTACTCCTATCAATTTTTATCTTTTTACTAAAATTAAAGCTGATAAAATTTCCTACAAAATAGTTATTTGCATTTTTCATGTAGGACTAACCATAAGCGAGATATAAGTTTGAAAATAATTAATATTTAAAAAAAAGTTCTTTAACAGAAAATGTCTTGTTATTTATAATACACTTAATTTAATGGGTTCAATACTTTATTAGAAGAAAAAGGAGGTGACATAAAAGTCACTGAAGTCTTCAGAGTCGGTTTTAAATGCTGCATTTTCGTCTTCGTCTCAAACATTAAAAACTGAATTACATTTTTGTTCAGTAAAAGTTACAGTTTTCTTATTGGTTTTTTGCTTATATCTCGAAAACTGTTACTCCTATCCATTTTTATCTGTCTCTCAAAATTAAAGCAGATAAAATTTCCTACAAAATCGTTATTTGCATTTTTCTTGTAGGACCAAACATAAGCGAGTTATAGAGTTGGATATAAATAATCTTTAACAAAAATTAGCTTTAAAATGAAATGTTTGAAAAACCGAAATTAAACTAAATTAATTGAGTCTAACACTTTAGTAGAGGAAAAAGGAGAAGACATAAAAGTCACTAAAGGTTTCAGAGTCGTCTTTAGTCGTCATATTGATAACAATAACATTAATAATAATAATACTAATAGTACTAAATTTGCTTACATGCAAACGCTTAATTAAGGTAACAGTTTTTTGGTTTCTTGCTTATATCTCGAAAACAGTTACTTCTATCAATTTTTAACTTTTCACCAAAATTAAAGGTGATAAAATTTCCTACAAAAGAGTTATTTGCATTTTTCATGTAGAACTAACCATAAGCGAGATATAAGTTTGAAAATAATTAACAATTAAAAAAAAATGTGTTTTAACAGAAAATGTCTTGTGATTTAAAATACACTTAATTTATTGGATCCAATACTTAATTAGAAGAAAAAGGAGGTGACAGTAAATGCTGCATTTTCGTCTTCGTCTCAAACATTGAAAACTGAATTACATTTTTGTTCAGTAACAGTTACAGTTTTCTTATTGATTTTTTGCTTATATCTCGAAAACAGTTACCCTTATCAAATTTTATCTTTCTTCCTAAATTAAAGCTGATAAAATTTCCAACAAAATAGTTATTTACATTTTTCTTGTAGGACCAAGCATAAACGAGTTATAGAGTTGGATATAAATAATATTTAACAAAAATTTGCTTTAAAATAAAATGCTCGAAAAACCGGAATTAAACTAAATTAATTGTGTCTAACACTTTAGTAGAGAAAAAAAGAGAAGACATAAAAGTCACTAAATGTTTCAGAGTCGTCTTTAGTCGTCATATTAATAACAATAACATTAATAATAATAATACTAAAAGTACTAAATTTGCTTATATGCAAACAAAAATTAAGGTAACAGTTTTTTGATTTCTTGCTTATATCTCGAAAACAGTTACTCCTATCAATTTTTATCTCTTTTTCAAAATTAAAGCCGATAAAATTTCCTACAAAATAGTTATTTGCATTTTTTTGTAGGACCAACCATAAGCGAGTTATAGGGTTGGATATAAATAATCTTTAACAAAAATTTGCTTTAAAATAAAATGTTTGTAAAACCGATATTAAACCAAATTAATTGGGTCTAACACTTTAGTAGAGGAAAAAGAAGAAGACATAAAAGTCACCAAAGTCTTCAGAGTTGTTTTTAGTACTAAATTTGCTTATATGCAAAAGCTTAATTAAGGTAACAGTTTTTTGGTTTCTTGCTTATATCTCGAAAACAGTTACTTCTATTAATTTTTATCTTTTTACTAAAATTAAAGCTGATAAAATTTCCTACAAAATAGTAATTTGCATTTTTCATGTAGGACTAACCATAAGCGAGATATAAGTTTGAAAATAATTAATATTTAAAAAAAAGTGCTCTAACAGAAAATGTCTTGTGATTTAAGATACACTTAATTTAATGGGTCCAATACATTATTAGAAGAAAAAGGAGGTGACATAAAAGTCACTGAAGTCTTCAGAGTCGATTTTAAATGCTGCATTTTCGACTTTGTCTCAAACATTGAAAACTGAATTACGTTTTTGTTCAGTAACAGTTACAGTTTTCTTATTGGTTTTTTGCTTATATCTCGAAAACAGTTACTCCTATTAATTTTTATCTTTTTTTCAAAATTCAAGCCGATAAAATTTTCTACAAAATAGTTATTTGCATTTTTCTTGTAGGACCCACCATAAGCGCGTTATAGAGTTGGATATAAATAATCTTTAACAAAAATTTGCTTTAAAATAAAATGTTTGAAAAACCGAAATTAAACTAAATTAATTAAGACTAACACTTTAGTAGAGGAAAAAGGAGAAGACATAAAAGTCACCAAAGTCTTGAAAGTCGTTTTTAGTCGTCATATTAATAACAATAACATTAATAATAATAATACTAATATTACTAAATTTGCTTATATGCAAGCGCTTAATTAAGGTAACAGTTTCTTGCTTATATTTCGAAAACAGTTACTTCTATCAATTTTTATCTTTTTACTAAAATTAAAGCTGATAAAATTTTCTACAAAATAGTTATTTGCATTTTTTATGTAGGACTAACCATAAGCGAGATATAAGTTTGAAAATAATTAATATTTAAAAAAAAAAGTGCTTTAACAAAAAATGTCTTGTGATTTAAAATACACTTAATTTATTGGGTCCAATACTTTATTAGAAGAAAAAGGAGGTGACATAAAAGTCACTGAAGTCTTCAGAGTCGTTTTTAAATGATGCATTTTCGTCTTCGTCTCAAACATAGAAAACTGAATTACATTTTTGTTTAGTAACTGTAACAGTTTTCACTTTGGTTATTTGCTTATATCTCGAAAACAATTACTCCTATCAATTTTTATCTTTCTTTCAAAATTAAAGCTGATAAAATTTCCTACAAAATAGTTATGTGCATTTCTTTTGTAAGACCAACCATAAGCGAGTTATAGAGTTGGATATAAATAATCTTTAACAAAAATTTGCTTTAAAATAAAATGTTTGAAAAACCTAAATTAAACTAAATTAATTGAGTCTAACACTTTAGTATAGGAAAAAGGAGGAAACATAAAAGTCACCAAAGTCATCAGAGTCGTTTTTGGTCGTCATATTAATAACAATAACATTAATAATAATAATACTAATAGTACTAAATTTGCTTATATGCAAGCGCTTTATTAAGGTAACAGTTTTTTGGTTTCTTGCTTATATCTCGAAAACAGTTTCTCCTATTAATTTTTATCTTTTTACTAAATTAAAGCTGATAAAATTTTCTACAAAATAGTTATTTGCATTTTTCTTGTAGGACCAAGTATAAGCGAGTTATAAAGATGGATATAAATAATATTTAACAAAAATTTGCTTTAAAATAAAATGTTTGAAATACTGAAATTTAACTGAATTAATTGTGTCTAACACTTTAGTAGAGGAAAAAGGAGAAGACATAAAAGTCACTAAAGGTTTCAGAGTCGTCTTTAATCGTCATACTAATAACAATAACATTAATAATAATATTAATAGTACTAAATTTGCTTGTATGCAAACGCTTAATTAAGGTGACAGTTTTTTGGTTTCTTGCTTATATCTCAAAAACTGTTACTCCTATCAATTTTTATCTTTTTACTATAATTAAAGCTGATAAAATTTCCTACAAAATAGTTATTTGCATTTTTTTGTAGGACCAACCATAAGCGAGTTATAGGGTTGGATATAAATAATCTTTAACAAAAATTTGCTTTAAAATAAAATGTTTGAAAAACCGATATTAAACCAAATTAATTGGGTCTAACACTTTAGTAGAGGAAAAAGGAGAAGACATAAAAGTCACTAAAGGTTTCAGAGTCGTCTTTAATCGTCATACTAATAACAATAACATTAATAATAATACTAATAGTACTAAATTTGCTTGTATGCAAACGCTTAATTAAGGTGACAGTTTTTTGGTTTCTTGCTTATATCTCAAAAACAGTTACTCCTATCAATTTTTATCTTTTTACTATAATTAAAGCTGATAAAATTTTCTACAAAATAGTTTTTTGCATTTTTTATGATAAAATTTCCTACAAAATAGTTATTTGCATTTTTTTGTAGGACCAACCATAAGCGAGTTATAGAGTTGGATATAAATAATCTTTAACAAAAATTTGCTTTAAAATAAAATGTTTGAAAAACCGATATTAAACCAAATTAATTGGGTCTAACACTTTAGTAGAGGAAAAAGGAGAAGACATAAAAGTCACCAAAGTCTTCAGAGTTGTTTTTAGTACTAAATTTGCTTATATGCAAGCGCTTAATTAAGGTAACAGTTTTTTTGTTTCTTGCTTATATCTCGAAAACAGTTACTCCTATTAATTTTTATCTTTTTACTAAAATTAAAGCTGATAAAATTTTCTACAAAATAGTAATTTGCATTTTTCATGTAGGACTAACCATAAGCGAGATGTAAGTTTGAAAATAATTAATATTTAAAAAAAAAGTGTTTTAAAAAAAAATGTCTTGTGATTTAAAATACACTTAATTTAATGGGTCCAATACTTTATTAGAAGAAAAAGAAGGTGACATAAAAATCACTGAAGTCTTCAGAGTCGATTTTAAATGCTGCATTTTCGTCTTTGTCTCAAACATTGAAAACTGAATTACATTTTTGTTCAGTAACAGTTACAATTTTCTTATTGGTTTTTTGCTTATATCTCGAAAACAATTACTCCTATCAATTTTTATCTTCTTTTCAAAATTCAAGCTGATAAAATTTCCTACAAAATAGTTATTTGCATTTTTCTTGTAGGATCAACCATAAGCGAGTTATAGAGTTGGATATAAATAATCTTTAACAAAAATTTGCTTTAAAATAAAATGTTTGAAAAACCGAAATTAAACTAAATTAATTAAGACTAACACTTTAGTAGAGGAAAAAGGAGAAGACATAAAAGTCACCAAAGTCTTGAGAGTCGTTTTCAGTCGTCATACTAATAACAATAACATTAATAATAATAATACTAATATTACTAAATTTGCTTATATGCAAGCGCTTAATTAAGGTAACAGTTTCTTGCTTATATTTCGAAAACAGTTACTCCTAACTGTTTTCGAGATATAAGCAAGAAACCAAAAATCTGTTACCTTAATTAAGCGCTTGCATATAAGCAAATTTAGTACTATTAGTATTATTATTATTAATGTTATTGTTATTAATATGACGACTAAAAATGACTCTGAAGACTTTGGTGACTTTTATGTCTTCTCCTTTTTCCTATACTAAAGTGTTAGACTCAATTAATTTAGTTTAATTTCGGTTTTTCAAACATTTTATTTTAAAGCTAATTTTTGTTAAAGATTATTTATATCCAACTCTATAACTCGCTTATGGTTGGTCTTACAAAAGGAATGCAAATAACTATTTTGTAGGAAATTTTATCAGCTTTAATTTTGAAAGAAAGATAAAAATTGATAGGAGTAATTGTTTTCGAGATATAAGCAAAAAACCAAAGTGAAAACTGTTACAGTTACTGAACAAAAATGTAATTCAGTTTTCAATGTTTGAGACGAAGACAAAAATGCAGCATTTAAAAACGACTCTGAAGACTTCAGCGACTTTTATGTCACCTCCTTTTTCTTCTAATAAAGTATTGGACCCAATAAATTAAGTGTGTGTTAAATCACAAGACATTTTCTGTTAAAACACTTTTTTTTTAAATATTAATAATTTTTAAACTTATATCTCGCTTATGGTTAGTCTTACATGAAAAATGCAAATAACTATTTTGTAGGAAATTTTATCAGCTTTAATTTTAGTGAAAAGATAAAAATTGATATAAGTAACTGTTTTCGAGATATAAGCAAGAAACCAAAAAACTGTTACCTTAATTAAGCGATTGCATGTAAGCAAATTAAGTACTATTAGTATTATTACTATTAATATTATTGTTATTAATATGACGACTAAAGACGACGCTGAAACTTTTAGTAACTTTTATGTCTTCTCCTTTTTCCTCTACTAAAGTGTTAGACACAATTAATTTAATCACAAGACATTTTCTGTTAAAGCACTTTTTTTTTAAATATTAATTATTTTCAAACTTATATCTCGCTTATGGTTAGTCCTACATGAAAAATGCAAATAACTATTTTGTAGGAAATTTTATCAGCTTTAATTTTAGTAAAAAGATAAAAATTGATAGGAGTAACTGTTTTCGAGATATAAGCAAGAAACCAAAAAACTGTTACCTTAATTAAGCGTTTGCATATAAGCAAATTTAGTACTATTAGTATTATTATTATTAATGTTATTGTTATTAATATGACGACTAAAGACGACTCTGAAACCTTTAGTGACTTCTATGTCTTTTTCTTTTTCCTCTACTAAAGTGTTCGACACAATTAAATTAGTTTAATTTCAGTTTTTCAAACATTTTATTGTAAAGCAAATTTTTGTTAAATATTATTTATATCCAACTCTATAACTCGCTTATGGTTGGTCCTACAAGAAAAATGCAAATAACTATTTTGTAGGAAATTTTATCAGCTTGAATTTTGAAAGAAAGATAAAAATTGATAGGAGTAACTGTTTTCGAGATATAAGCAAAAAACCAATAAGAAAACTGTAACTGTTACTGAACAAAAATGTAATTCAGTTTTCAATTTTTGAGACGAAGACGAAAATGCAGCATTTAAAATCGACTCTGAAGACTTCAGTAACTTTTATGTCACCTCCTTTTTCTTCTAATAAAGTATTGGACCCATTAAATTAAGTGTATTTTAAATCACAAGACATTTTCTGTTAAAGCACTTTTTTTTTAAATATTAATTATTATCAAACTTATTTTTCGCTTATGGTTAGTCCTACATAAAAAATGCAAATTACTATTTTGTAGGAAATTTTATCAGCTTTAATTTTAGTAAAAAGATAAAAATTGATAGGAGTAACTGTTTTCGAGATATAAGCAAGAAACCAAAAAACTGTTACCTTAATTAAGCGCTTGCATATAAGCAAATTTAGTACTAAAAACAACTCTGAAGACTTTGGTGACTCTTATGTCTTCTCCTTTTTCCTCTACTAAAGTGTTAGACCCAATAAATTTAGTTTAATATCGGTTTTTCAAACATTTTATTTTAAAGCAAATTTTTGTTAATGATTATTTATATCCAACTCTATAACTCGCTTATGGTTGATCCTACAAGAAAAATGCAAATAACTATTTTGTAGGAAATTTTATCAGCTATAATTTTGAAAAAAAGATAAAAATTGATAGGAGTAACTGTTTTCGAGATATAAGCAAGAAACCAAAAAACTGTTATCTTAATTAAGCGTTTGCATATAAGCAAATTTAGTACTATTTGTATTATTATTATTAATGTTATTGTTATTAATATGACGACTAAAGACGACTCTGAAACCTTTAGTGACTTCTATGTCTTTTTCTTTTTCCTCTACTAAAGTGTTCGACACAATTAATTTAGTTTAATTCCGGTTTTTCAAGCATTTTATTTTAAAGCAAATTTTTGTTAAATATTATTTATATCCAACTCTATAACTCGTTTATGCTTGGTTCTACAAGAAAAATGTAAATAACTATTTTGTTGGAAATTTTATCAGCTTTAATTTTGGAAGAAAGATAAAATTTGATAAGAGTATCTGTTTTCGAGATATAAGCAAAAAACCAATAAGAAAACTGTGACTGTTACTGAACAGAAATGTAATCCAGTTTTCAATGTTTGAGACGAAGACGAAAATGCAGCATTTAAAAACGACTCTGAAGACTTCAGTGACTTTTATGTCACCTCCTTTTTTTTCTAGTAAAGTATTGGACCCAATAAATTAAGTGTATTTTAAATCACAAGACATTTTCTGTTAAAGCACTTTTTTTTTTAAATATTAATTATTTTCAAACTTATATCTCGTTTATGGTTAGTCCTACATGAAAAATGCAAATAACTATTTTGTAGGAAATTTTATCAGCTTTAATTTTAGTAAAAAGATAAAAATTGATAGGAGTAGCTGTTTTCGAGATATAAGCAAGAAACCAAAAAACTGTCACCTTAATTAAGCGTTTGCATACAAGCAAATTTAGTACTATTAGTATTATTATTATTAAGGTTATTGTTATTAGTATGACGATTAAAGACGACTCTGAAACCTATAGTGACTTTTATGTCTTCTCCTTTTTCCTCTACTAAAGTGTTAAACACAATTTATTTAGTTTAATTTCAGTATTTCAAACATTTTATTTTAAAGCAAATTTTTGTTAAATATTATTTATATCCATCTTTATAACTCGCTTATACTTGGTCCTACAAGAAAAATGCAAATAACTATTGTGTAGGAAATTTTATCAGCTTTAATTTTAGTAAAAAGATAAAAATTGATAGGAGTAACTGTTTTCAAGATATAAGCAAGAAACCAAAAAACTGTCACCTTAATCGTTTGCATACAAGCAAATTTAGTACTATTAGTATTATTATTATTAATGTTATTGTTATTAGTATGACGATTAAAGACGACTCTGAAACCTTTAGTGACTTTTATGTCTTCTCCTTTTTCCTCTACTAAAGTGTTAAACACAATTAATTTAGTTTAATTTCAGTATTTCAAACATTTTATTTTAAAGCAAATTTTTGTTAAATATTATTTATATCCAACTCTATAACTCGCTTATGGTTGGTCCTACAAGAAAAATGCAAATAACTATTTTGTAGGAAATTTTATCAGCTTGAATTTTGAAAGAAAGATAAAAAGTGATAGGAGTAACTGTTTTCGAGATATAAGCAAAAAACCAATAAGAAAACTGTAACTGTTACTGAACAAAAATGTAATTCAGTTTTCAATTTTTGAGACGAAGACGAAAATGCAGCATTTAAAATCGACTCTGAAGACTTCAGTGACTTTTATGTCACCTCCTTTTTCTTCTAATAAAGTATTGGACCCATTAAATTAAGTGTATTTTAAATCACAAGACATTTTCTGTTAAAACACTTTTTTTTTAAATATTAATTATTATCAAACTTATTTTTCGCTTATGGTTAGTCCTACATAAAAAATGCAAATTACTATTTTGTAGGAAATTTTATCAGCTTTAATTTTAGTAAAAAGATAAAAATTGATAGGAGTAACAGTTTTCGAGATATAAGCAAGAAACCAAAAAACTGTTACCTTAATTAAGCGCTTGCATATAAGCAAATTTAGTACCAAAAACAACTCTGAAGACTTTGGTGACTTTTATGTCTTCTCCTTTTTCCTCAACTAAAGTGTTAGACCCAATAAATTTAGTTTAATATCGGTTTTTCAAACATTTTATTTTAAAGCAAATTTTTGTTAATGATTATTTATATCCAACTCTATTACTCGCTTATGGTTGGTCCTACAAAAAAATGCAAACAACTAGTTTGTAGGAAATTTTATCAGCTTTAATATTGAAAAAAAAATAAAAATTGATAGGAGTAACTGTTTTCGAGATATAAGCAAGAAACCAAAAAACTGTTACCTTAATTAAACGTTTGCATATAAGCAAATTTAGTACTATTAGTATTATTATTATTAATGTTATTGTTATTAATATGACGACTAAAGACGACTCTGAAACATTTAGTGACTTTTATGTCTTCTCCTTTTTCCTCTACTAAAGTGTTAGACACAATTAATTTAGTTTAATTCCGGTTTTTCAAGCATTTTATTTTAAAGCAAATTTTTGTTAAATATTATTTATATCCAACTCTATAACTCGTTTATGCTTGGTTCTACAAGAAAAATGTAAATAACTATTTTGTTGGAAATTTTATCAGCTTTAATTTTAGAAGAAAGATAAAATTTGATAAGAGTAACTGTTTTCGAGATATAAGCAAAAAACCAATAAGAAAACTGTGACTGTTACTGAACAGTAATGTAATCCAGTTTTCAATGTTTGAGACGAAGACGAAAATGCAGCATTTAAAAACGACTCTGAAGACTTCAGTGACTTTTATGTCACCTCCTTTTTCTTCTAGTAAAGTATTGGACCCAATAAATTAAGTGTGTTTTAAATCACAAGACATTTTCTGTTAAAGCACTTTTTTTTTAAATATTAATTATTTTCAAACTTATATCTCGTTTATGGTTAGTCCTACATGAAAAATGCAAATAACTATTTTGTAGGAAATTTTATCAGCTTTAATTTTAGTAAAAAGATTAAAATTGATAGGAGTAACTGTTTTCGAGATATTAGCAAGAAACCAAAAAACTGTTTCCTTAATTAAGCGTTTGCATATAAGCAAATTTAGTACTATTAGTATTATTATTATTAATGTTATTGTTATTAATATGACGATTAAAAACGACTCTGAAGACTTTGGGGACTTTTACGTCTACTCTTTTTTCCTCAACTAGAGTGTTAGACCCAATTAATTTAGTTTAATTTCGGTTTTTCAAACATTTTATTTTAAAGCAAATTTTTGTTAAAGATTATTTATATCCAACTCTATAACTCGCTTATGGTTGGTCCTACAAAAAAATGCAAATAACTATTTTGTAGGAAATTTTATCAGCTTTAATTTTAAAAGAAAGATAAAAATTTATAGGAGTAACTGTTTTCGAGATATAAGCAAAAAACCAAAGTGAAAACTGTAACAGTTACTGAACAAAAATGAAATTCAGTTTTCGATGATTGAGACGTAGACGAAAATGCAGCATTTAAAAACGACTCTGAAGACTTCAGTGACTTTTAAGTCACCTCCTTTTTCTTCTAATAAAGTATTGGACCCAATAAATTAAGTGTATTTTAAATCACAAGACATTTTTTGTTAAAGCACTTTTTTTTTAAATATTGATTATTTTCGAACTTATATCTCGCTTATGGTTAGTCCTACATGAAAAATGCAAAAAACTATTTTGTAGGAAATTTTATCAGCTTTAATTTTAGTAAAAAAATAAAAATTGATAGGAGTAACTGTTTTCGAGATATAAGCAAGAAACCAAAAAACTGTCACCTTAATTAAGCGTTTGCATACAAGCAAATTTAGTACTATTAATATTATTATTATTAAGGTTATTGTTATTAGTATGACGATTAAAGACGACTCTGAAACCTTTAGTGACTTTTATGTCTTCTCCTTTTTCCTCTACTAAAGTGTTAAACACAATTTATTTAGTTTAATTTCAGTATTTCAAACATTTTATTTTAAAGCAAATTTTTGTTAAATATTATTTATATCCATCTTTATAACTCGCTTATACTTGGTCCTACAAGAAAAATGCAAATAACTATTGTGTAGGAAATTTTATCAGCTTTAATTTTAGTAAAAAGATAAAAATTGATAGGAGTAACTGTTTTCGAGTTATAAGCAAGAAACCAAAAAACTGTCACCTTAATTAAGCGTTTGCATACAAGCAAATTTAGTACTATTAGTATTATTATTATTAATGTTATTGTTATTAGTATGACGATTAAAGACGACTTTGAAACCTTTAGTGACTTTTATGTCTTCTCCTTTTTCCTCTACTAAAGTGTTAAACACAATTAATTTAGTTTAATTTCAGTATTTCAAACATTTTATTTTAAAGCAAATTTTTGTTAAATATTATTTATATCCAACTCTATAACTCGCTTATGGTTGGTCTTACAAAGGAAATGCAAATAACTATTTTGTAGGAAATTTTATCAGCTTTAATTTTGAAGGACAGATAAAAATTGATAGGAGTAATTGTTTTTGAGATATAAGCAAAAAACCAAAGTGAAAACTGTTACAGTTACTGAACAAAAATGTAATTCAGTTTTCAATGTTTGAGACGAAGACGAAAATGCATCATTTAAAAACGATTCTGAAGACTTCAGTGACTTTTATGTCACCTCCTTTTTCTTCTAATAAAGTATTGGACCCAATAAATTAAGTGTATTTTAAATCACAAGACATTTTCTGTTAAAGCACTTTTTTTTAAATATTAATTATTTTCAAACTTATATCTCGCTTATGGTTAGTCCTACATAAAAAATGCAAATAACTATTTTGTAGGAAATTTTATCAGCTTTAATTTTAGTAAAAAGATAAAAATTGATAGGAGTAACTGTTTTCGAAATATCAGCAAGAAACTGTTACCTTAATTAAGCGCTTGCATATAAGCAAATTTAGTAATATTAGTATTATTATTATTAATGTTATTGTTATTAATATGACGACTAAAAACGACTCTCAAGACTTTGGTGACTTTTATGTCTTCTCCTTTTTCCTCTACTAAAGTGTTAGTCTTAATTAATTTAGTTTAATTTCGGTTTTTCAAACATTTTATTTTAAAGCAAATTTTTGTTAAAGATTATTTATATCCAACTCTATAACTCGCTTATGGTTGGTCCTACAAGAAAAATGCAAATAACTATTTTGTAGGAAATTTTTTCAGCTTTAATTTTAGTAAAAAATAAAAATTGTTTGGAGTAAATGTTTTCGAGATATAAGCAAAAAACCAAAAAAATTGTTACCTTAAATAAGCGCTTGCATATAAGCAAATTTATTACTACTAGTATTGTTATTATAAATGTTATTGTTATTAATATGACGACTAAAGACAACTCTAAGACTTTAGTGACTTTTATGTCTCCTCCTTTTTCCTCTACTAAAATGTTAGACCCAATTAATTTTGTTTAATTTCAGTTTTTCATACATTTTATTTTAAAGCAAATTTTTGTTAATGATTATTTATATCCAACTCTATATAAATTAATTGGGTCTAACGCTTTAGTAGAGGAAAAAGGAGGAGACGTAAAATTCACCAAAGCTGATAAAATTTCCTACAAAATAGTTATTTGCATTTTTCTTGTAGGACCAACCATAAGCGAGTTATAGAGTTGGATATAAATAATCTCTAACAAAAATTTGCTTTAAAATAAAATGTTTGAAAAACCGAAATTAAACTAAATTAATTAAGATTAACACTTTAGTAGAGGAAAAAGGAGAAGACATAATAGTCACCAAAGTCCTGAAAGTCGTTTTTAGTCGTCATATTAATAACAATAACATTAATAATGATAATACTAATAGTACTAAGTTTGCTTATATGCAAGCGCTTAATTAAGGTAACAGTTATTTGGTTTCTTGCTTATGTCTCGAAAACAGTTACTCCTATCAATTTTTATCTTTTTACTAAAATTAAAGCTGATAAAATTTCCTACAAAATAGTTATTTGCATTTTTTTTGTAGGACCAACCATAAGCGAGTTATAGAGTTGGATGTAAATAATATTTAACAAAAATTAGCTTTAAAATAAAATGTTTGAAAAACTAAAATTAAACTAAATTAATTGTGTCTAACACTTTAGTAGAGGAAAAAAGAGAAGACATAAAAGTCACTAAAAGTTTCAGAGTCGTCTTTAGTCGTCATATTAATAACAATAACATTAATAATAATAATACTAATAGTACTAAATTTGCTTACATGCAAACGCTTAATTAAGGTAACAGTTTTTTGGTTTCTTGCTTATATCTCGAAAACAGTTACTTATATCAATTTTTATCTTTTTACTAAAATTAAAGCTGATAAAATTTTCTACAAAATAGTTATTTGCATTTTTCATGTAAGACTAACCATAAGCGAGATATAAGTTTAAAAATTATTAATATTTAAAAAAAAGTGCTTTAACAGAAAATGTCTTGTGATTTAAAATACACTTAATTTATTGGGTCCAATACTTTATTAGAAGAAAAAGGAGGTGACATAAAATTCGCTGAAGTCTTTAGAGTCGTTTTTAATGCTGCATTTACGTCTTCGTCTCAAATATTGAAAACTGAATTACATTTTTGTTTAGTAACTGTAACAGTTTTTTTCGAAATAAATTATTTTGACACAACAACGAAAATAATTTGTTTTTGTTTAAACTGTAACATGTCGTTTTTATAAAACGAACTAAGACGTTTGGCATCTGTTTAGTGAAAGTTTTCTCGTTTGGGGGCATAAAATCGTTTGAAATTAACAGTTCTGGTCAAAACTATAACGTAAATTATTTCTTTGAGACGAAATTTAAAGTTTTCATTAAGTTTTATACAAGTTTGCTCTATTCTAAGCAAAGGAGTAATCAGGATAAACTGCTTTTATTCAAAGTAATACATAATTTGCAGTTTTGAGCCAGAATAAGACGTTTTTAATCTTTTTAATGTAAGTTTTTGTATTCAAAACAAAGGATCGTCTAAAGTAAGCAGTTTTTGTTCAGACTGAAACGTAATTCGAATTTCTGTGCCTGAATAAGGGGTTTTCAGTTACTTTGATGTAAGGTTTCTTGTTTGTAACAATGAATTAACGAAAATAATTGGTTTTTATCCTAACTATGGCATGAATCGTTTTTAAAAGGCGAAATAAGATGTTTTTCCTCTGTTCAGTGAAAGTTTACTCGTTTCAAAGCATAGAACCGTTTGAAGTTAAGAGCTCTCGTTAAGACTATAACGCAAATCTTTTGTTTTGTGCTAAAATAAAACGTTTTTAGTCAGTTTGATATAAGTTTTCTTGTTCAAAGCAAAATATTGTCGAAAATCAACCTATTTTGTCTAAACTGATACAAAATTCGGTGGTTTGTGTCCGAATAGAAAGTTTTCAGATTCTTTAATGTTAGGTTTGCTGCTTCGAACAAAGAATCAACGAAAATATTTTGTTTTAATACAAACTGCAATATAAAATGTCTTTATAGGACAAAACATAATGTTTGGCATCTGTTTAATAAAAATTTACTCGTTTGGAAGCATAAAATCATTCCAAATAAGTTATTCTCGTCGAAACTATAATGTAATTAGTATTTTGTGTTAGAATACAGCGTTTTTGTTAGATTTTTAACAATTTCGTCTATTTTGAGCAATGAAACGAATAGGATTAGCTGCCTTTATCCAAAGTGATACATAAATTGCTCTTTTATGCCAGATTAATACGTTTTTAGTCTGTTCGATATAAGTTTTCTTGTTCAAAGCAAAAGGTCGTCTAAAATAAGCCGTTTTTGTTTGAACTGATAAACAATTCAGACTGAGAGTCAACAAAAATAATTTGTTTTAATTCAAACTGATACTTTTTGACCCTATAAGAGTCCTATAAGAGTCCGAGATACGCCGTTCTCGTCAAGTCTATAACGTAATTCGTTTTTTTGTGTCAGAATACGACGTTTTCTGTCTGTTTAATATAATTTTTTAATAATAATAATAATAATAATAATAATAATAATAACAATAATAATAATAATAATAATAATAATAGTAATAGTAACAAAAGTAATAATAATGTTAATACTTTTAATAAGGAAATATGAAGCTTATTTTGTGTGTTACATGAGCGTTTTCTCATTTCTATGCAAAAGATCAAGTGTGATCTGTGTTTTTAGACAAGAAATTGTCTAAAATAAATCACTCATTTTAAAACTGGTATAAAGACATTTACTATACAAAAGTTATAATCGGTTTTTAATAATAATAATAATAATAATATAAACAATAATAATAATAATAATAATAGTAATAATAATAATAATAATAATAATAATAGTAGTAAATAATAATAATAATACTTATAATAATGAATTTCTTTCTAAATTAAAGCTTAGTTTTTCTAAGCAAAAATGAAGCTTATTTTGTGTTATCTGAGCGTTTTCTCATTTCTATGCAGGAGATCATCTGTGATCTGTGTTTTTAGGCAAGAAATTGTCTAAAATTAATAACTCATTTTAAAACTGGTATAAAAACATTTACTATACAAAAGTTAAAATCGGTTTTTAATAATAATAATAATAATAATAATAATAATAATAATAATAATAATAATAGTAATAATAATAATAAAAATAATAGTAATAATAATAATAATAATAATAAAAATAAGCTTAGTTTTCTAAGCAAAAATGAAGCTTATTTTGTGTGTTATATGAATGTTTTCTCATTTCTATGCAAGAAATCATCTGTGATCTGTGTTTTTAGGCAAGAAATTGTCTAAAATTAATAACTCATTTTAAAACTGGTATAAAAACATTTACTATACAAAAGTTATAATCGGTTTATAATAATACCAATTATAATAATAATAATAATAATAATAATAATAATAATAATAATAATAACAATAATAATAATAATAATAATAATAATAATAATAATAATAATAATAAAAATAATAATAGTAGTAATAAAAGTAAGCATTGTTTTCTAAGCAAAAATGAAGCTTATATTGTGTTATATGAGCGTTTTCTCATTTCTATGCAAAAGATAATGTGTGATCTGTGTTTGTAGGCAATCTAAGCCATTTTATAGTTTTTAGGCAAGAAATTGGCTAAAATTAATCACTCATTTTAAAACTGGTATAAAAACATTACTATACAAAAGTTATAATCGGTTTTTAATAATAGTAATAATAATAAGCACTTTTTTTTTTAAATAATAATTATTTTCAAACTTATATCTCGCTTATGGTTAGTCCTACATAAAAAATGCAAATAACTATTTTGTAGGAAATTTTATCAGCTTTAATTTTAGTAAAAAGATAAAAATTGATAGGAGTAACTGTTTTCGAAATATACGCAAGAAACTGTTACCTTAATTAAGCGCTTGCATATAAGCAAATTTAGTTATATTAGTATTATTATTATTAATGTTATTGTTATTAATATGACGACTAAAAACGACTCTCAAGACTTTGGTGACTTTTATGTCTTATCTTTTTTCTCTACTAAAGTGTTAGTCTTAATTAATTTAGTTTAATTTCGGTTTTTCAAACATTTTATTTTAAAGCAAATTTTTGTTAAAGATTATTTATATCCAACTCTATAACTCGCTTATGGTTGGTCCTACAAGAAACATGCAAATAACTATTTTGTAGGAAATTTTAACAGCTTGAATTTTGAAAAAAAAGATAAAAATTGATAGGAGTAACTGTTTTCGAGATATAAGCGAAAAACCAATAAGAAAACTGTAACTGTTACTGAACAAAAATGTAATTCAGTTTTCAATGTTTAAGACAAAGACGAAAATGCAGCATTTAAAATCGACTCTGAAGACTTCAGTGACTTTTATGTCACCTCCTTTTTCTTCTAATAAAGTATTGGACCCATTAAATTAAGTGTATTTTAAATCACAAGACATTTTCTGTTAAAGCACTTTTTTTTTAAATATTAATTACTTTCAAACTTACATCTCGCTTATGGTTAGTCCTACATAAAAAATGCAAATTACTATTTTGTAGGAAATTTTATCAGCTTTAATTTTAGTAAAATGATAAAAATTAATAGGAGTAACTGTTTTCGAGATATAAGCAAGAAACCAAAAAACTGTCACCTTAATTAAGCGTTTGCATACAAGCAAATTTAGTACTATTAGTATTATTATTATTAATGTTATTGTTATTAGTATGACGACTAAAGACGACTCTGCAACCTTTAGTGACATTTATGTCTTCTCCTTTTTCCTCTACTAAAATGTTAGACACAATTAATTTAGTTTAATTTCAGTATTTCAAACATTTTATTTTAAAGCAAATTTTTGTTAAATATTATTTATATCCATCTTTATAACTCGCTTATACTTGGTCCTACAAGAAAAATGCAAATAACTATTTTGTAGGAAATTTTATCAGCTTTAATTTTAGTAAAAAGATATAAATTGCTAGGAGTAACTGTTTTCGAGATATAAGCAAGAAACCAAAAAACGGTTACCTTAATAAAGCGCTTGCATATAAGCAAATTTAGTACTATTACTATTATTATTATTAATGTTATTGTTATTAATATGACGACTAAAAACGACTCTCAAGACTTTGGTGACTTTTATGTCTTCTCCTTTTTCCTATACTAAAGTGTTAGACTCAATTAATTTAGTTTAATTTCGGTTTTTCAAACATTTTATTTTAAAGCAAATTTTTGTTAAAGATTATTTATATCCAACTCTATAACTCGCTTATGGTTGGTCCTACAAGAAAAATGCAAATAACTATTTTGTAGGAAATTTTATCAGCTTTAATTTTAGTAAAAAGATAAAAATTGATAGGAGTAACTGTTTTCGAGATATAAGCAAGAAACCAAAAAACTGTAACCTTAATTAAGCGCTTGCATATAAGCAAATTTAGTACTAAAAACCACTCTGAAGACTTTGGTGACTTTTGTCTTCTCTTTTTTCCTCTACTAAAGTGTTAGACCCAATTGATTTGGTTTAATATCGGTTTTTCAAACATTTTATTTTAAAGAAAATTTTTGTTAAAGATTATTTATATCCAACTCTATAACTCACTTATGGTTGGTCCTACAAAAAAATGCAAACAACTATTTTGTAGGAAATTTTATCAGCTTTAATTTTGAAAAAGAGATAAAAATTGATAGGAGTAACTGTTTTCGAGATATAAGCAAGAAACCAAAAAACTGTTACCATAATTAAGCGTTTGCATATAAGCAAATTTAGTACTATTAGTATTATTATTATTAATGTTATTGTTATTAATATGGCGACTAAAGACGACTCTGAAACATTTAGTGACTTTTATGTCTTCTCCTTTTTCCTCTACTAAAGTGTTAGACACAATTAATTTAGTTTAATTCCGGTTTTTCAAGCATTTTATTTTAAAGCAAATTTTTCATAAATATTATTTATATCCAACTCTATAACTCGTTTATGCTTGGTCCTGCAAGAAAAATGTAAATAACTATTTTGTTGGAAATTTTATTAGCTTTAATTTTGAAAGAAAGATAAAAATTGATAGGAGTAACTGTTTTCGAGATATAAGCAAAAGACCAATAAGAAAACTGTAACTGTTACTGAACAAAAATGTAATTCAGTTTTCAATGTTTGAGACGAAGACGAAAATGCAGCATTTAAAATCGACTCTGAAGACTTCAGTGACTTATATGTCACCTCCTTTTTCTTCTAATAAAGTATTGAACCTAATAAATTAAGTGTATTTTAAGTCACAAAATATTTTCTGTTAAAGCACTTTTTTTTTAAATATTAATTATTTTCAAACTTATATCTCGCTTATGGTTAGTCCTACATGAAAAATGCAAATAACTATTTCGGAGGAAATTTTATCAGCTTTAATTTTAGTAAATAGATAAAAATTGATAGGAGTAACTGTTTTCGAGATATAAGCAAGAAACTGTTACCTTAATTAAGCGCTTGCATATAAGCAAATTCCTCCACCCATGAGCGAGATATAAGTTTGAAAATAATTAATATTTAAAAAAAAAGTGCTTTAACAGAAAATGTCTTGTGATTTAAAATACACTTAATTTAATGAGTCCAATACTTTATTAGAAGAAAAAGGAGGTGACATATAAGTCACTGAAGTCTTCAGAGTCGATTTTAAATGCTGCATTTTCGTCTTCGTCTCAAACATTGAAAACTGAATTACATTTTTGTTCAGTAACAGTTACAGTTTTCTTATTAGTTTTTTGCTTATATCTCGAAAACAGTTACTCCTATCAATTTTTATCTTTCTTTCAAAATTAAAGCTAATAAAATTTCCTACAAAATAGTTATTTGCAGTTTTCTTGTAGGACCAACCATAAGCGAGTTATAGAGTTGGATATAAATAATATTTAACAAAAACTTGCTTTAAAATAAAATGTTTGAGAAACTAAAATTAAACTAAATTAATTGTGTCTAACACTTTAGTAGAGGAAAAAGGAGAAGACATAAAAGTCACTAAAGGTTTCAGAGTCGTCTTTAATCGTCATATTAATAACAATAACATTAATAATAATAATACTAATAGTACTAAATTTGCTTACATGCAAACGCTTAATTAAGGTAACAGTTTTTTGGTTTCTTGCTTATATCTCGAAAACAGTTACTTATATCAATTTTTATCTTTTTACAAAAATTAAAGCTGATAAAATTTCCTACAAAATAGTTATTTGCATTTTTCATGTAAGACTAACCATAAGCGAGATATAAGTTTAAAAATTATTAATATTTAAAAAAAAAGTGCTTTAACAGAAAATGTCTTGTGATTTAAAATACACTTAATTTATTGGGTCCAATACTTTATTAGAAGAAAAAGGAGGTGACATAAATGTCGTTGAAGTCTTCAGAGTCGATTTTAAATGCTGCATTTTCGTCTTCGCCTCAAACATTGAAAACTGAATTACATTTTTGTTCAGTAACTGTAACAGTTTTCACTTTGGTTTTTTGCTTATATCTCAAAAACAATTACTTAAATCAATTTTTATCTATCTTTCAAAATTAAAGCTGATAAAATTTCCTACAAAATAGTTATTTGCATTTCTTTTGTAAGACCAACCATAAGCGAGTTATAGAGTTGGATATAAATAATCTTTAACAAAAATTTGCTTTAAAATAAAATGTTTGAAAAACCGAAATTAAGCTAAATTAATTGAGTCTAACACTTTAGTATAGGAAAAAGGAGAAGACATAAAAGTCACCAAAGTCTTCAGAGTCGTTTCTAGTTGTCATATTAATAACAATAACATCAATAATAATAATACTAATAGTACTAAATTTGCTTATATGCAAGCGCTTAATTAAGGTAACAGTTTTTTGGTTTCTTGCTTATATCTCGAAAACAGTTACTCCTATCAATTTTTATCTTTTTACTAAAATTAAAGCTGATAAAATTTCCTACAAAATAGTTATTTGCATTTTTCATGTATAGCTAACCATAAGCGAGATATAAGTTTGAAAATAAATAATATTTAAAAAAAAAGTGCTTTAACAGAAAATGTCTTGTGATTTAAAATACACTTAATTTAATGAGTCCAATACTTTATTAGAAGAAAAAGGAGGTGACATAAACGTCACTGAAGTCTTCAAAGTCGATTTTAAATGGTGCATTTTCGTCTTCATCTCAAACATTGAAAACTGAATTACATTTTTGTTCAGTAACAGTTACAGTTTTTTTATTGGTTTTTTGCTTATATCTCGAAAACAGTTACTCCTATCAATTTTTATCTTTCTTTCAAGATTAAAGCTGATAAAATTTCCTAAAAAATAGTTATTTGCATTTTTCTTGTAGGACCAACCATAAGCAAGTTATAGAGTTGGATATAAATAATATTTAACAAAAACTTGCTTTAAAATAGTGTTTGAAAAACTAAAATTAAACTAAATTAATTGTGTCTAACACTTTAGTTGAGGAAAAAGGAGAAGACATAAAAGTCACCAAAGTCTTCAGAGTCGTTTCTAGTTGTCATATTAATAACAATAACATCAATAATAATAATACTAATAGTACTAAATTTGCTTATATGCAAGCGCTTAATTAAGGTAACAGTTTTTTGGTTTCTTGCATATATCTCGAAAACAGTTACTCCTATCAATTTTTAACTTTTTTTCAAAATTCAAGCTGATAAAATTTCCTACAAAATAGTTATTTGCATTTTTCTTGTAGGACCAACCATAAGCGAGTTATAGAGTTGGATATAAATAATATTTAACAAAAACTTGCTTTAAAATAAAGTGTTTGAAAAACTAAAATTAAACTAAATTAATTGTGTCTAACACTTTAGTTGAGGAAAAAGGAGAAGACATTAAAGTCACTAAAGGTTTCAGAGTCGTCTTTAGTCGTCATATTAATAACAATAACATTAATAATAATAATACTAATAGTACTAAATTTGCTTATATGCAAGCGCTTAATTAAGGTAACAGTTTCTTGCTTATATCTCGAAAACAGTTACTTCTATCAATTTTTATCTTTTTACTAAAATTAAAGCTGATAAAATTTCCTACAAAATAGTTATTTGCATTTTTCATGTAGGACTAACCATAAGCGAGATATAAGTTTGAAAATAATTAATATTTAAAAAAAAGTGCTTTAACAGAAAATGTTTAGTGATTTAAAATACACTTAATTTATTAGGTCCAATACTTTATTAGAAGAAAAAGGAGGTGACATATAAGTCACTGAAGTCTTCAGAGTCGATTTTAAATGCTGCATTTTCGTCTTCGTCTTAAACATTGAAAACTGAATTACATTTTTGTTCAGTAACAGTTACAGTTTTCATATTGGTTTTTTGTTTATATCTCGAAAACAGTTACTCCTATCAATTTTTATCTTTCTTTTAAAATTAAAGCTGATAAAATTTCCTACAAAATTGTTATTTGCATTTTTCTTGTAGGACCAACTATAAGCGAGTTATAGAGTTGGATATAAATAATATTTAACAAAAACTTGCTTTAAAATAAAATGTTTGAAAAACTAAAATTAAACAAAATTAATTGTGTCTAACACTTTAGTGGAGGAAAAAGGAGAAGACATAAAAGTCACTAAAGGTTTCAGAGTCGTCTTTAATCGTCATATTAATAACAATAACATTAATAATAATAATACTAATAGTACTAAATTTGCTTAGATGCAAACGCTTAATTAAGGTAACAGTTTTTTGGTTTCTTGCTTATATCTCAAAAACAGTTACTTATATCAATTTTTATCTTTTTACAAACATTAAAGCTGATAAAATTTCCTACAAAATAGTTATTTGAATTTTTCATGTAAGACTAACCATAAGCGAGATATAAGTTAAAAAATTATTAATATTTAAAAAAAAGTGCTTTAACGGAAAATGTCTTGTGATTTAAAATACACTTAATTTATTGGGTCCAATACTTTATTAGAAGAAAATGAGGTGACATAAAAGTCGCTGAAGTCTTCAGAGTCGATTTTAAATGCTGCATTTTCGTCTTCGTCTCAAACATTGAAAACTGAATTACATTTTTGTTCAGTAACAGTTACAGTTTTCATATTGGTTTTTTGTTTATATCTCGAAAACAGTTACTCCTATCAATTTTTATTTTTTTTCAAAATTCAAGCCGATAAAATTTCCTACAAAATAGTTATTTGCATTTTTCTTGTAGGACCAACCATAAGCGAGTTATAGAGTTGGATATAAATAATCATTAAAAAAATTTGCTTTAAAATAAGATGTTTGAAAAACTGAAATTAAACTAAATTAATTAAGACTAACACTTTAGTAGAGGAAAAAGGAGAAGACATAAAAGTCACCAAAGTCTTGAGAGTCGTTTTTAGTCGTCATATTAATAACAATAACATTAATAATAATAATACTAATATTACTAAATTTGCTTATATGCAAGCGCTTAATTAAGGTAACAGTTTCTTGCTTATATCTCGAAAACAGTTCCTTCTATCAATTTTTATTTTTTTACTAAAATTAAAGCTGATAAAATTTCCTACAAAATAGTTATTTGCATTTTTCTTGTAGGACCAAGTATAAGCGAGTTATAAAGATGGATATAAATAATATTTAACAAAAATTTGCTTTAAAATAAAATGTTTGAAAAACCTAAATTAAACTAAATTAATTGAGTCTAACACTTTAGTATAGGAAAAAGGAGAAAACATAAAAGTCACCAAAGTCTTCAGAGTCGTTTTTGGTCGTCATATTAATAACAATAACATTAATAATAATAATACTAATAGTACTAAATTTGCTTATATGCAAGCGCTTTATTAAGGTAACAGTTTTTTGGTTTCTTGCTTATATCTCGAAAACAGTTACTCCTATCAATTTTTATCTTTTTACTAAAATTAAAGCTGATAATATTTCCTACAAAATAGTTATTTGCATTTTTCATGTAGGGCTAACCATAAGCGAGATATAAGTTTGAAAATAATTAATATTTAAAAAAAAAGTGCTTTAACAGAAAATGTCTTGTGATTTAAAATACACTTAATTTATTGGGTCCAATACTTTATTAGAAGAAAAAGGAGGTGACATAAAAGTTACTGAAGTTTTCAAAGTCGTTTTTAAATGATGCATTTTCGTCTTCGTCTCAAACATTGAAAACTGAATTTCATTTTTGTTCAGTAACTGTAACAGTTTTCACTTTGGTTTTTTGCTTATATCTCGAAAACAATTACTCCTATCAATTTTTATCTTTCTTTCAAAATTAAAGCTGATAAGATTTCCAACAAAATAGTTATTTGCATTTTTCATGTAGGACTAACCATAAGCGAGATATAAGTTTGAAAATAATTAATATTTAAAAAAAAGTGCTTTAACAGAAAATGTTTAGTGATTTAAAATACACTTAATTTATTAGGTCCAATACTTTATTAGAAGAAAAAGGAGGTGACATATAAGTCACTGAAGTCTTCAGAGTCGATTTTAAATGCTGCATTTTCGTCTTCGTCTCAAACATTGAAAACTGAATTACATTTTTGTTCAGTAACAGTTACAGTTTTCATATTGGTTTTTTGTTTATATCTCGAAAACAGTTACTCCTATCAATTTTTATCTTTCTTTTAAAATTAAAGCTGATAAAATTTCCTACAAAATTGTTATTTGCATTTTTCTTGTAGGACCAACCATAAGCGAGTTATAGAGTTGGATATAAATAATATTTAACAAAAACTTGCTTTAAAATAAAATGTTTGAAAAACTAAAATTAAACAAAATTAATTGTGTCTAACACTTTAGTGGAGGAAAAAGGAGAAGACATAAAAGTCACTAAAGGTTTCAGAGTCGTCTTTAATCGTCATATTAATAACAATAACATTAATAATAATAATACTAATAGTACTAAATTTGCTTACATGCAAACGCTTAATTAAGGTAACAGTTTTTTGGTTTCTTGCTTATATCTCAAAAACAGTTACTTATATCAATTTTTATCTTTTTACAAACATTAAAGCTGATAAAATTTCCTACAAAATAGTTATTTGAATTTTTCATGTAAGACTAACCATAAGCGAGATATAAGTTAAAAAATTATTAATATTTAAAAAAAAGTGCTTTAACAGAAAATGTCTTGTGATTTAAAATACACTTAAGTTATTGGGTCCAATACTTTATTAGAAGAAAATGAGGTGACATAAAAGTCGCTGAAGTCTTCAGAGTCGATTTTAAATGCTGCATTTTCGTCTTCGTCTCAAACATTGAAAACTGAATTACATTTTTGTTCAGTAACAGTTACAGTTTTCATATTGGTTTTTTGTTTATATCTCGAAAACAGTTACTCCTATCAATTTTTATTTTTTTTCAAAATTCAAGCCGATAAAATTTCCTACAAAATAGTTATTTGCATTTTTCTTGTAGGACCAACCATAAGCGAATTATAGAGTTGGATATAAATAATCTTTAACAAAAATTTGCTTTAAAATAAAATGTTTGAAAAACCGAAATTAAACTAAATTAATTAAGACTAACACTTTAGTAGAGGAAAAAGGAGAAGACATAAAAGTCACCAAAGTCTTGAGAGTCGTTTTTAGTCGTCATATTAATAACAATAACATTAATAATAATAATACTAATATTACTAAATTTGCTTATATGCAAGCGCTTAATTAAGGTAACAGTTTCTTGCTTATATCTCGAAAACAGTTCCTTCTATCAATTTTTATTTTTTTACTAAAATTAAAGCTGATAAAATTTCCTACAAAATAGTTATTTGCATTTTTCTTGTAGGACCAAGTATAAGCGAGTTATAAAGATGGATATAAATAATATTTAACAAAAATTTGCTTTAAAATAAAATGTTTGAAAAACCTAAATTAAACTAAATTAATTGAGTCTAACACTTTAGTATAGGAAAAAGGAGAAAACATAAAAGTCACCAAAGTCTTCAGAGTCGTTTTTGGTCGTCATATTAATAACAATAACATTAATAATAATAATACTAATAGTACTAAATTTGCTTATATGCAAGCGCTTTATTAAGGTAACAGTTTTTTGGTTTCTTGCTTATATCTCGAAAACAGTTACTCCTATCAATTTTTATCTTTTTACTAAAATTAAAGCTGATAATATTTCCTACAAAATAGTTATATGCATTTTTCCTGTAGGGCTAACCATAAGCGAGATATAAGTTTGAAAATAATTAATATTTAAAAAAAAAGTGCTTTAACAGAAAATGTCTTGTGATTTAAAATACACTTAATTTATTGGGTCCAATACTTTATTAGAAGAAAAAGGAGGTGACATAAAAGTTACTGAAGTTTTCAAAGTCGTTTTCAAATGATGCATTTTCGTCTTCGTCTCAAACATTGAAAACTGAATTACATTTTTGTTCAGTAACTGTAACAGTTTTCACTTTGGTTTTTTGCTTATATCTCGAAAACAATTACTCCTATCAATTTTTATCTTTCTTTCAAAATTAAAGCTGATAAAATTTCCTACAAAATAGTTATTTGCATTTCTTTTGTAAGACCAACCATAAGCGAGTTGTAGAGTTGGATATAAATAATCTTTAACAAAAATTTGCTTTAAAATAAAATGTTTGAAAAACCTAAATTAAACTAAATTAATTGAGTCTAACACTTTAGTATAGGAAAAAGGAGAAGACATAAAAGTCACCAAAGTCTTCAGAGTCGTTTTTGGTCGTCATATTAATAACAATAACATTAATAATAATAATACAAATAGTACTAAATTTGCTTATATGCAAACGCTTAATTAAGGTAACAGTTTTTTGGTTTCTTGCTTATATCTCAAAAACAGTTACTTCTATCAATTTTTATCTTTTAACTAAAATTAAAGCTGATAAAATTTCCTACAAAATAGTTATTTGCATTTTTCATGTAGGACTAACCATAAGCGAGATATAAGTTTGAAAATAATTAATATTTAAAAAAAAAGTGCTTTAACAGAAAATGTCTTGTGATTTAAAATACACTTAATTTTATGGGTCCAATACTTTATTAGAAGAAAAAGGAGGTGACATAAAAGTCACCAAAGTCTTGAGAGTCGTTTTTAATCGTCATATTAATAACAATAACATTAATAATAATAATACTAATAGTACTAAATTTGCTTATATGCAAGCGCTTAATTAAGGTAACAGTTTCTTGCTTATATCTCGAAAACAGTTACTCCTATCAATTTTTATTTTTTTACTAAAATTAAAGCTGATAAAATTTCCTACAAAATAGTTTTTTGCATTTTTCATGTAAGACTAACCATAAGCGAGATATAAGTTTGAAAATAATCAATATTTAAAAAAAAAGTGCTTTAACAAAAAATGTCTTGTGATTTAAAATACACTTAATTTATTGGGTCCAATACTTTATTAGAAGAAAAAGGAGGTGACTTAAAAGTCACTGAAGTCTTCAGAGTCGTTTTTAAATGCTGCATTTTCGTCTACGTCTCAAACATTGAAAACTGAATTACATTTTTGTTCAGTAACAGTTACAGTTTTCTTATTGGTTTTTTGCTTATATCTCGAAAACAGTTACACCCAACAATTTTTATCTTTTTTTCAAAATTCAAGCTGATAAAATTTCCTACAAAATAGTTATTTGCATTTTTCTTGTAGGACCAACCATAAGCGAGTTATAGAGTTGGATATAAATAATCTTTAACAAAAATTTGCTTTAAAATAAAATGTTTGAAAAACCGAAATTAAACTAAATTAATTAAGACTAACACTTTAGTAGAGGAAAAAGGAAAAGACATAAAAGTCACCAAAGTCTTCAGAGTCGTTTTTGGTCGTCATATTAATAACAATAACATTAATAATAATAATACAAATAGTACTAAATTTGCTTATATGCAAACGCTTAATTAAGGTAACATTTTTTTGGTTTCTTGCTTATATCTCGAAAACAGTTACTTCTATCAATTTTTATCTTTTAACTAAAATTAAAGCTGATAAAATTTCCTACAAAATAGTTATTTGCATTTTTCATGTAGGACTAACCATAAGCGAGATATAAGTTTGAAAATAATTAATATTTAAAAAAAAAGTGCTTTAACAGGAAATGTCTTGTGATTTAAAATACACTTAATTTTATGGGTCCAATACTTTATTAGAAGAAAAAGGAGGTGACATAAAAGTCACCAAAGTCTTGAGAGTCGTTTTTAGTCGTCATATTAATAACAATAACATTAATAATAATAATACTAATAGTACTAAATTTGTTTATATGCAAGCGCTTAATTAAGGTAACAGTTTCTTGCATATATCTCGAAAACAGTTACTCCTATCAATTTTTAACTTTTTTTCAAAATTCAAGCTGATAAAATTTCCTACAAAATAGTTATTTGCATTTTTCTTGTAGGACCAACCATAAGCGCGTTATAGAGTTGGATATAAATAATCTTTAACAAAAATTTGCTTTAAAATAAAATGTTTGAAAAACCGAAACTAAACTAAATTAATTAAGACTAACACTTTAGTAGAGGAAAAAGGAGAAGACATAAAAGTCACCAAAGTCTTGAGAGTCGTTTTTAGTCGTCATATTAATAACAATAACATTAATAATAATATACTAATATTACTAAATTTGCTTATATGCAAGCGCTTAATTAAGGTAACAGTTTCTTGCTTATATTTCGAAAACAGTTACTCCTATCAATTTTTATCTTTTTACTAAAATTAAAGCTGATAAAATTTCCTACAAAATAGTTATTTGCATTTTTTATGTAGGACTAACCATAAGCGAGATATAAGTTTGAAAATAATTAATATTTAAAAAAAAAGTGCTTTAACAGAAAATGTCTTGTGATTTAAAATACACTTAATTTATTGGGTCCAATACTTTATTAGAAGAAAAAGGAGGTGACATAAAAGTCACTGAAGTCTTCAGAGTCGTTTTTAAATGATGCATTTTCGTCTTCGTCTCAAACATTGAAAACTGAATTACATTTTTGTTTAGTAACTGTAACAGTTTTCACTTTGGTTTTTTGCTTATATCTCGAAAACAATTACTCCTATCAATTTTTATCTTTCTTTCAAATTTAAAGCTGATAAAATTTCCTACAAAATAGTTATGTGCATTTCTTTTGTAAGACCAACCATAAGCGAGTTATAGAGTTGGATATAAATAATCTTTAACAAAAATTTGCTTTAAAATAAAATGTTTGAAAAACCTAAATTAAACTAAATTAATTGAGTTTAACACTTTAGTATAGGAAAAAGGAGAAAACATAAAAGTCACCAAAGTCTTCAGAGTCGTTTTTGGTCGTCATATTAATAACAATAACATTAATAATAATAATACTAATAGTACTAAATTTGCTTATATGCAAGCGCTTTATTAAGGTAACAGTTTTTTGGTTTCTTGCTTATATCTCGAAAACAGTTACTCCTATCAATTTTTATCTTTTTACTAAAATTAAAGCTGATAAAATTTCCTACAAAATAGTTATTTGCATTTTTCTTGTAGGACCAAGTATAAGCGAGTTATAAAGATGGATATAAATAATATTTAACAAAAATTTGCTTTAAAATAAAATGTTTGAAATACTGAAATTGAACTAAATTAATTGTGTCTAACACTTAAGTAAAGGAAAAAGGAGGAGACATAAAAGTCACTAAAGGTTTCAGAGTCGTCTTTAATCGTCATACTAACAACAATAACATTAATAATAATAATACTAATAGTAGTAAATTTGCTTGTATGCAAACGCTTAATTAAGGTGACAGTTTTTTGGTTTCTTGCTTATAACTCGAAAACAGTTACTCCTATCAATTTTTATCTTTTTACTAAAATTAAAGCTGATAAAATTTCCTACAAAATAGTTTTTAGCATTTTTCATGTAGGACTAACCATAAGCGAGATATAAGTTTGAAAATAATCAAAATTTAAAAAAAAAGTGCTTTAACAAAAAATGTCTTGTGATTTAAAATACACTTAATTTATTGGGTCCAATACTTTATTAGAAGAAAAATGAGGTGACTTAAAAGTCACTGAAGTCTTCAGAGTCGTTTTTAAATGCTGCATTTTCGTCTACGTCTCAAACATTGAAAACTGAATTACATTTTTGTTCAGTATCAGTTACAGTTTTCTTATTGGTTTTTTGCTTATATCTCGAAAACAGTTACTCCTACCAATTTTTATCTTTTTTTCAAAATTCAAGCTGATAAAATTTCCTACAAAATAGTTATTTGCATTTTTCTTGTAGGACCAACCATAAGCGAGTTATAGAGTTGGATATAAATAATCTTTAACAAAAATTTGCTTTAAAATAAAATGTTTGAAAAACCGAAATTAAACTAAATTAATTAAGACTAACACTTTAGTAGAGGAAAAATGAGAAGACATAAAAGTCACCAAAGTCTTGAGAGTCGTTTTTAGTCGTCATATTAATAACAATTACATTAATAATAATAATACTAATATTACTAAATTTGCTTATATGCAAGCGCTTAATTAAGGTAACAGTTTCTTGCTTATATCTCGAAAACAGTTCCTTCTATCAATTTTTATTTTTTTACTAAAATTAAAGCTGATAAAATTTCCTACAAAATAGTTATTTGCATTTTTCTTGTAGGACCAAGTATAAGCGAGTTATAAAGATGGATATAAATAATATTTAACAAAAATTTGCTTTAAAATAAAATGTTTGAAAAACCTAAATTAAACTAAATTAATTGAGTCTAACACTTTAGTATAGGAAAAAGGAGAAAACATAAAAGTCACCAAAGTCTTCAGAGTCGTTTTTGGTTGTCATATTAATAACAATAACATTAATAATAATAATACTAATAGTACTAAATTTGCTTATATGCAAGCGCTTTATTAAGGTAACAGTTTTTTGGTTTCTTGCTTATATCTCGAAAACAGTTACTCCTATCAATTTTTTTCTTTTTACTAAAATTAAAGCTGATAAAATTTCCTACAAAATAGTTATTTGCATTTTTCTTGTAGGACCAAGTATAAGCGAGTTATAAAGATGGATATAAATAATATTTAACAAAAATTTGCTTTAAAATAAAATGTTTGAAATACTGAAATTAAACTAAATTAATTGTGTCTAACACTTTAGTGGAGGAAAAAGGAGGACACATAAAAGTCACTAAAGGTTTCAGAGACGTCTTTAATCGTCATACTAATAACAATAACATTAATAATAATAATACTAATAGTACTAAATTTGCTTGTATGCAAACGCTTAATTAAGGTGACAGTTTTTTGGTTTCTTGCTTATATCTCGAAAACAGTTACTCCTATCAATTTTTATCTTTTTACTAAAATTAAAGCTGATAAAATTTCCTACAAAATAGTTTTTTGCATTTTTCATGTAGGACTAACCATAAGCGAGATATAAGTTTGAAAATAATCAATATTTAAAAAAAAATTGCTTTAACAAAAAATGTCTTGTGATTTAAAATACACTTAATTTATTGGGTCCAATACTTTATTAGAAGAAAAAGAAGGTGACTTAAAAGTCACTGAAGTCTTCAGAGTCGTTTTTAAATGATGCATTTTCGTCTACGTCTCAAACATTGAAAACTGAATTACATTTTTGTTCAGTAACTGTTACAGTTTTCAATTTGGTTTTTTGCTTATATCTCGAAAACAGTTACTCCTATCAATTTTTATCTTTTTTTTCAATATTCAAGCTGATAAAATTTCCTACAAAATAGTTATTTGCATTTTTCTTGTAGGACCAACCATAAGCGCGTTATAGAGTTGGATATAAATAATCTTTAACAAAAATTTGCTTTAAAATAAAATGTTTGAAAAACCGAAACTAAACTAAATTAATTAAGACTAACACTTTAGTAGAGGAAAAAGGAGAAGACATAAAAGTCACCAAAGTCTTGAGAGTCGTTTTTAGTCGTCATATTAATAACAATAACATTAATAATAATAATACTAATATTACTAAATTTGCTTATATGCAAGCGCTTAATTGAGGTAACAGTTTCTTGCTTATATTTCGAAAACAGTTACTCCTATCAATTTTTATCTTTTTACTAAAATTAAAGCTGATAAAATTTCCTACAAAATAGTTATTTGCATTTTTTATGTAGGACTAACCATAAGCGAGATATAAGTTTGAAAATAATTAATATTTAAAAAAAAAGTGCTTTAACAGAAAATGTCTTGTGATTTAAAATACACTTAATTTATTGGGTCCAATACTTTATTAGAAGAAAAAGGAGGTGACATAAAAGTCACTGAAGTCTTCAGAGTCGTTTTTAAATGATGCATTTTCGTCTTCGTCTCAAACATTGAAAACTGAATTACATTTTTGTTTAGTAACTGTAACAGTTTTCACTTTGGTTTTTTGCTTATATCTCGAAAACAATTACTCCTATCAATTTTTATCTTTCTTTCAAATTTAAAGCTGATAAAATTTCCTACAAAATAGTTATGTGCATTTCTTTTGTAAGACCAACCATAAGCGAGTTATAGAGTTGGATATAAATAATCTTTAACAAAAATTTGCTTTAAAATAAAATGTTTGAAAAACCTAAATTAAACTAAATTAAATGAGTTTAACACTTTAGTATAGGAAAAAGGAGAAAACATAAAAGTCACCAAAGTCTTCAGAGTCGTTTTTGGTCGTCATATTAATAACAATAACATTAATAATAATAATACTAATAGTACTAAATTTGCTTATATGCAAGCGCTTTATTAAGGTAACAGTTTTTTGGTTTCTTGCTTATATCTCGAAAACAGTTACTCCTATCAATTTTTATCTTTTTACTAAAATTAAAGCTGATAAAATTTCCTACAAAATAGTTATTTGCATTTTTCTTGTAGGACCACGTATAAGCGAGTTATAAAGATGGATATAAATAATATTTAACAAAAATTTGCTTTAAAATAAAATGTTTGAAATACTGAAATTGAACTAAATTAATTGTGTCTAACACTTAAGTAAAGGAAAAAGGAGGAGACATAAAAGTCACTAAAGGTTTCAGAGTCGTCTTTAATCGTCATACTAACAACAATAACATTAATAATAATAATACTAATAGTAGTAAATTTGCTTGTATGCAAACGCTTAATTAAGGTGACAGTTTTTTGGTTTCTTGCTTATAACTCGAAAACAGTTACTCCTATCAATTTTTATCTTTTTACTAAAATTAAAGCTGATAAAATTTCCTACAAAATAGTTTTTAGCATTTTTCATGTAGGACTAACCATAAGCGAGATATAAGTTTGAAAATAATCAAAATTTAAAAAAAAAGTGCTTTAACAAAAAATGTCTTGTGATTTAAAATACACTTAATTTATTGGGTCCAATACTTTATTAGAAGAAAAAGGAGGTGACTTAAAAGTCACTGAAGTCTTCAGAGTCGTTTTTAAATGCTGCATTTTCGTCTACGTCTCAAACATTGAAAACTGAATTACATTTTTGTTCAGTATCAGTTACAGTTTTCTTATTGGTTTTTTGCTTATATCTCGAAAACAGTTACTCCTACCAATTTTTATCTTTTTTTGAAAATTCAAGCTGATAAAATTTCCTACAAAATAGTTATTTGCATTTTTCTTGTAGGACCAACCATAAGCGAGTTATAGAGTTGGATATAAATAATCTTTAACAAAAATTTGCTTTAAAATAAAATGTTTGAAAAACCGAAATTAAACTAAATTAATTAAGACTAACACTTTAGTAGAGGAAAAATGAGAAGACATAAAAGTCACCAAAGTCTTGAGAGTCGTTTTTAGTCGTCATATTAATAACAATAACATTAATAATAATAATACTAATATTACTAAATTTGCTTATATGCAAGGTAACAGTTTCTTGCTTATATCTCGAAAACAGTTCCTTCTATCAATTTTTATTTTTTTACTAAAATTAAAGCTGATAAAATTTCCTACAAAATAGTTATTTGCATTTTTCTTGTAGGACCAAGTATAAGCGAGTTATAAAGATGGATATAAATAATATTTAACAAAAATTTGCTTTAAAATAAAATGTTTGAAAAACCTAAATTAAACTAAATTAATTGAGTCTAACACTTTAGTATAGGAAAAAGGAGAAAACATAAAAGTCACCAAAGTCTTCAGAGTCGTTTTTGGTTGTCATATTAATAACAATAACATTAATAATAATAATACTAATAGTACTAAATTTGCTTATATGCAAGCGCTTTATTAAGGTAACAGTTTTTTGGTTTCTTGCTTATATCTCGAAAACAGTTACTCCTATCAATTTTTTTCTTTTTACTAAAATTAAAGCTGATAAAATTTCCTACAAAATAGTTATTTGCATTTTTCTTGTAGGACCAAGTATAAGCGAGTTATAAAGATGGATATAAATAATATTTAACAAAAATTTGCTTTAAAATAAAATGTTTGAAATACTGAAATTAAACTAAATTAATTGTGTCTAACACTTTAGTGGAGGAAAAAGGAGGACACATAAAAGTCACTAAAGGTTTCAGAGACGTCTTTAATCGTCATACTAATAACAATAACATTAATAATAATAATACTAATAGTACTAAATTTGCTTGTATGCAAACGCTTAATTAAGGTGACAGTTTTTTGGTTTCTCGCTTATATCTCGAAAACAGTTACTCCTATCAATTTTTATCTTTTTACTAAAATTAAAGCTGATAAAATTTCCTACAAAATAGTTTTTTGCATTTTTCATGTAGGACTAACCATAAGCGAGATATAAGTTTGAAAATAATCAATATTTAAATAAAAATTGCTTTAACAAAAAATGTCTTGTGATTTAAAATACACTTAATTTATTGGGTCCAATACTTTATTAGAAGAAAAAGAAGGTGACTTAAAAGTCACTGAAGTCTTCAGAGTCGTTTTTAAATGCTGCATTTTCGTCTACGTCTCAAACATTGAAAACGGAATTACATTTTTGTTCAGTAACAGTTACAGTTTTCTTATTGGTTTTTTGCTTATATCTCGAAAACAGTTACTCCTATCAATTTTTATCTTTTTTTCAAAATTCAAGCTGATAAAATTTCCTACAAAATAGTTATTTGCATTTTTCTTGTAGGACCAACCATAAGCGAGTTATAGAGTTGGATATAAATAATCTTTAACAAAAATTTGCTTTAAAATAAAATGTTTGAAAAACCGAAATTAAACTAAATTAATTAAGACTAACACTTTAGTAGAGGAAAAATGAGAAGACATAAAAGTCACCAAAGTCTTGAGAGTCGTTTTTAGTCGTCATATTAATAACAATAACATTAATAATAATAATACTAATATTACTAAATTTGCTTATATGCAAGCGCTTAATTAAGGTAACAGTTTCTTGCTTATATCTCGAAAACAGTTCCTTCTATCAATTTTTATTTTTTTACTAAAATTAAAGCTGATAAAATTTCCTACAAAATAGTTATTTGCATTTTTCTTGTAGGACCAAGTATAAGCGAGTTATAAAGATGGATATAAATAATATTTAACAAAAATTTGCTTTAAAATAAAATGTTTGAAAAACCTAAATTAAACTAAATTAATTGAGTCTAACACTTTAGTATAGGAAAAAGGAGAAAACATAAAAGTCACCAAAGTCTTCAGAGTCGTTTTTGGTTGTCATATTAATAACAATAACATTAATAATAATAATACTAATAGTACTAAATTTGCTTATATGCAAGCGCTTTATTAAGGTAACAGTTTTTTGGTTTCTTGCTTATATCTCGAAAACAGTTACTCCTATCAATTTTTTTCTTTTTACTAAAATTAAAGCTGATAAAATTTCCAACAAAATAGTTATTTGCATTTTTCTTGTAGGACCAAGTATAAGCGAGTTATAAAGATGGATATAAATAATATTTAACAAAAATTTGCTTTAAAATAAAATGTTTGAAATACTGAAATTAAACTAAATTAATTGTGTCTAACACTTTAGTGGAGGAAAAAGGAGGACACATAAAAGTCACTAAAGGTTTCAGAGACGTCTTTAATCGTCATACTAATAACAATAACATTAATAATAATAATACTAATAGTACTAAATTTGCTTGTATGCAAACGCTTAATTAAGGTGACAGTTTTTTGGTTTCTCGCTTATATCTCGAAAACAGTTACTCCTATCAATTTTTATCTTTTTACTAAAATTAAAGCTGATAAAATTTCCTACAAAATAGTTTTTTGCATTTTTCATGTAGGACTAACCATAAGCGAGATATAAGTTTGAAAATAATCAATATTTAAATAAAAATTGCTTTAACAAAAAATGTCTTGTGATTTAAAATACACTTAATTTATTGGGTCCAATACTTTATTAGAAGAAAAAGAAGGTGACTTAAAAGTCACTGAAGTCTTCAGAGTCGTTTTTAAATGCTGCATTTTCGTCTACGTCTCAAGCATTGAAAACTGAATTACATTTTTGTTCAGTAACAGTTACAGTTTTCTTATTGGTTTTTTGCTTATATCTCGAAAACAGTTACTCCTATCAATTTTTATCTTTTTTTCAAAATTCAAGCTGATAAAATTTCCTACAAAATAGTTATTTGCATTTTTCTTGTAGGACCAACCATAAGCGAGTTATAGAGTTGGATATAAATAATCTTTAACAAAAATTTGCTTTAAAATAAAATGTTTGAAAAACCGAAATTAAACTAAATTAATTAAGACTAACACTTTAGTAGAGGAAAAATGAGAAGACATAAAAGTCACCAAAGTCTTGAGAGTCGTTTTTAGTCGTCATATTAATAACAATAACATTAATAATAATAATACTAATACTACTAAATTTGCTTATATGCAAGCGCTTAATTAAGGTAACAGTTTCTTGCTTATATCTCGAAAACAGTTACTCCTATTAATTTTTATTTTTTTACTAAAATTAAAGCTGATAAAATTTCCTACAAAATAGTTATTTGCATTTTTCTTGTAGGACCAAGTATAAGCGAGTTATAAAGATGGATATAAATAATATTTAACAAAAATTTGCTTTAAAATAAAATGTTTGAAAAACCTAAATTAAACTAAATTAATTGAGTCTAACACTTTAGTATAGGAAAAAGGAGAAAATATAAAAGTCACCAAAGTCTTCAGAGTCGTTTTTGGTCGTCATATTAATAACAATAACATTAATAATAATAATACTAATAGTACTAAATTTGCTTATGTGCAAGCGCTTTATTAAGGTAACAGTTTTTTGGTTTCTTGCTTATATCTCGAAAACAGTTACTCCTATCAATTTTTATCTTTTTACTAAAATTAAAGCTGATAAAATTTCCTACAAAATAGTTATTTGCATTTTTCATGTAGGGCTAACCATAAGCGAGATATAAGTTTGAAAAAATTAATATTTAAAAAAAAAGTGCTTTAACAGAAAATGTCTTGTATTTTAAAATACACTTAATTTATTGGGTCCAATACTTTATTAGAAGAAAAAGGAGGTGACATAAAAGTTACTGAAGTCTTCAGAGTCGTTTTTAAATGATGCATTTCCGTCTTCGTCTCAAACATTGAAAACTGAATTACATTTTTGTTCAGTAACTGTAACAGTTTTCACTTTGGTTTTTTGCTTATATCTCGAAAACAATTACTCCTATCAATTTTTATCTTTCTTTCAAAATTAAAGCTGATAAAATTTCATATAAAATAGTTATTTGCATTTCTTTTGTAAGACCAACCATAAGCGAGTTATAGAGTTGGATATAAATAATCTTTAACAAAAATTTGCTTTAAAATAAAATGTTTGAAAAACCTAAATTAAACTAAATTAATTGAGTCTAACACTTTAGTATAGGAAAAAGGAGAAGACATAAAAGTCACCAAAGTCTTCAGAGTCGTTTTTGGTCGTCATATTAATAACAATAACATTAATAATAATAATACAAATAGTACAAAATTTGCTTATATGCAAACGCTTAATTAAGGTAACAGTTTTTTGGATTCTTGCTTATATCTCGAAAACAGTTACTTCTATCAATTTTTATCTTTTAACTAAAATTAAAGCTGATAAAATTTCCTACAAAATAGTTATTTGCATTTTTCATGTAGGACTAACCATAAGCAAGATATAAGTTTGAAAGTAATTAATATTTAAAAAAAAAGTGCTTTAACAGGAAATGTCTTGTGATTTAAAATACACTTAATTTTATGGGTCCAATACTTTATTAGAAGAAAAAGGAGGTGACATAAAAGTCACCAAAGTCTTGAGAGTCGTTTTTAAATGCTGCATTTTCGTCTACGTCTCAAACATTGAAAACTGAATTACATTTTTATTCAGTAACAGTTACAGTTTTCTTATTGGTTTTTTGCTTATATCTCGAAAACAGTTACTCCTATCAATTTTTATCTTTTTTTCAAAATTCAAGCTGAGAAAATTTCCTACAAAATAGTTATTTGCATTTTTCTTGTAGGACCAACCATAAGCGAGTTATAGAGTTGGATATAAATAATCTTTAAAAAAATTTGCTTTAAAATAAAATGTTTGAAAAACCGAAATTAAACTAAATTAATTAAGACTAACACTTTAGTAGAGGAAAAAGGAGAAGACATAAAAGTCACCAAAGTCTTGAGAGTCGTTTTTAGTCGTCATATTAATAACAATAACATTAATAATAATAATACTAATAGTACTAAATTTGCTTATATGCAAGCGCTTAATTAAGGTAACAGTTTCTTGCTTATATCTCGAAAACAGTTACTCCTATCAATTTTTATTTTTTTACTAAAATTAAAGCTGATAAAATTTCCTACAAAATAGTTATTTGCATTTTTTATGTAAGACTAACCATAAGCGAGATATATGTTTGAAAATAATTAATATTTTAAAAAAAAGTGCTTTAACAGAAAATGTTTTGTGATTTAAAATACACTTAATTTATAAGGTCCAATACTTTATTAGAAGAAAAAGGAGGTGACATATAAGTCACTAAAGTCTTCAGAGTCGATTTTA
The DNA here is from genome assembly GCF_031307605.1 of Tribolium castaneum. Classification (NCBI taxonomy): domain Eukaryota; kingdom Metazoa; phylum Arthropoda; class Insecta; order Coleoptera; family Tenebrionidae; genus Tribolium; species Tribolium castaneum. The sequence continues at coordinate 16,168,701 of NC_087397.1, forward strand.
AATGCTGCATTTTCGTCTTCGTCTCAAACATTGAAAACTGAGTTACATTTTTGTTCAGTAACAGTTTCAGTTTTCTTATTGGTTTTTTGCTTATATCTCGAAAACAGTTACTTCTATCAATTTTTATCTTTCATTCAAAATTAAAGCTGATAAAATTTCCTACAAAATAGTTATGTGCATTTCTTTTGTAAGACCAACCATAAGCGAGTTATAGAGTTGGATATAAATAATCTTTAACAAAAATTTGCTTTAAAATAAAATGTTTGAAAAACCTAAATTAAACTAAATTAATTGAGTCTAACACTTTAGTATAGGAAAAAGGAGAAAACATAAAAGTCACCAAAGTCTTCAGAGTCGTTTTTGGTCGTCATATTAATAACAATAACATTAATAATAATAATACTAATAGTACTAAATTTGCTTATATGCAAGCGCTTAATTAAGGTAACAGTTTTTTGTTTCTTGCTTATATCTCGAAAACAGTTACTCCTATCAATTTTTATCTTTTTACTAAAATTAAAGCTGATAAAATTTCCTACAAAATAGTTATTTGCATTTTTCTTGTAGGACCAAGTATAAGCGAGTTATAAAGATGGATATAAATAATATTTAACAAAAATTTGCTTTAAAATAAAATGTTTGAAATACTGAAATTAAACTAAATTAATTGTGTCTAACACTTTAGTGGAGGAAAAAGGAGGACACATAAAAGTCACTAAAGGTTTCAGAGACGTCTTTAATCGTCATACTAATAACAATAACATTAATAATAATAATACTAATAGTACTAAATTTGCTTGTATGCAAACGCTTAATTAAGGTGACAGTTTTTTGGTATCTTGCTTATATCTCGAAAACAGTTACTCCTATCAATTTTTATCTTTTTACTAAAATTAAAGCTGATAAAATTTCCTACAAAATAGTTTTTTGCATTTTTCATGTAGGACTAACCATAAGCGAGATATAAGTTTGAAAGTAATTAATATTTAAAAAAAAAGTGCTTTAACAAAAAATGTCTTGTGATTTAAAATACACTTAATTTATTGGGTCCAATACTTTATTAGAAGAAAAAGGAGGTGACTTAAAAGTCACTGAAGTCTTCAGAGTCGTTTTTAAATGCTGCATTTTCGTCTACGTCTCAAACACTGAAAACTGAATTACATTTTTGTTCAGTAACAGTTACAGTTTTCTTATTGGTTTTTTGCTTATATCTCGAAAACAGTTACTCCTATCAATTTTTATCTTTTTTTGAAAATTCAAGCTGATAAAATTTCCTACAAAATAGTTATTTGCATTTTTCTTGTAGGACCAACCATAAGCGAGTTATAGAGTTGGATATAAATAATCTTTAACAAAAATTTGCTTTAAAATAAAATGTTTGAAAAACCGAAATTAAACTAAACTAATTAAGACTAACACTTTAGTAGAGGAAAAAGGAGAAGACATAAAAGTCACCAAAGTCTTGAGAGTCGTTTTTAGTCGTCATATTAATAACAATAACATTAATAATAATAATACTAATATTACTAAATTTGCTTATATGCAAGCGCTTAATTAAGTTAACAGTTTCTTGCTTATATCTCGAAAACAGTTCCTTCTATCAATTTTTATTTTTATACTAAAATTAAAGCTGATAAAATTTCCTACAAAATAGTTATTTGCATTTTTCTTGTAGGACCAAGTATAAGCGAGTTATAAAGGTGGATATTAATAATATTTAACAAAAATTTGCTTTAAAATAAAATGTTTGAAAAACCTAAATTAAACTAAATTAATTGAGTCTAACACTTTAGTATAGGAAAAAGGAGAAAACACAAAAGTCACCAAAGTCTTCAGAGTCGTTTTTGGTCGTCATATTAATCACAATAACATTAATAATAATAATACTAATAGTACTAAATTTGCTTATATGCAAGCGCTTTATTAAGGTAACAGTTTTTTGGTTTCTTGCTTATATCTCGAAAACAGTTACTCCTATCAATTTTTATCTTTTTACTAAAATTAAAGCTGATAAAATTTCCTACAAAATAGTTATTTGCATTTTTCATGTAGGGCTAACCATAAGCGAGATATAAGTTTGAAAATAATTAATATTTAAAAAAAAAGTGCTTTAACAGAAAATGTCTTGTGATTTAAAATACACTTAATTTATTGGGTCCAATACTTTATTAGAAGAAAAAGGAGGTGACATAAAAGTTACTGAAGTCTTCAAAGTCGTTTTTAAATGATGCATTTCCGTCTTCGTCTCAAACATTGAAAACTGAATTACATTTTTGTTCAGTAACTGTAACAGTTTTCACTTTGGTTTTTTGCTTATATCTCGAAAACAATTACTCCTATCAATTTTTATCTTTCTTTCAAAATTAAAGCTGATAAAATTTTCTACAAAATAGTTATTTGCATTTCTTTTGTAAGACCAACCATAAGCGAGTTATAGAGTTGGATATAAATAATCTTTAACAAAAATTTGCTTTAAAATAAAATGTTTGAACAACCTAAATTAAACTAAATTAACTGAGTCTAACACTTTAGTATAGGAAAAAGGAGAAGACATAAAAGTCACCAAAGTCTTCAGAGTCGTTTTTGGTCGTCATATTAATAACAATAACATTAATAATAATAATACAAATAGTACTAAATTTGCTTATATGCAAACGCTTAATTAAGGTAACAGTTTTTTGGTTTCTTGCTTATATCTCGAAAACAGTTACTTCTATCAATTTTTATCTTTTAACTAAAATTAAAGCTGATAAAATTTCCTACAAAATAGTTATTTGCATTTTTTATGTAGGACTAACCATAAGCGAGATATAAGTTTGAAAATAATTAATATTTAAAAAAAAAGTGCTTTAACAGAAAATGTCTTGTGATTTAAAATACACTTAATTTTATGGGTCCAATACTTTATTAGAAGCAAAAGGAGGTGACATAAAAGTCACCAAAGTCTTGAGAGTCGTTTTTAGTCGTCATATTAATAACAATAACATTAATAATAATAATACTAATAGTACTAAATTTGCTTATATGCAAGCTCTTAATTAAGGTAACAGATTCTTGCTTATATCTCGAAAACAGTTACTCCTATCAATTTTTATTTTTTTACTAAAATTAAAGCTGATAAAATTTCCTACAAAATAGTTATTTGCATTTTTTATGTAAGACTAACCATAAGCGAGATATAAGTTTGAAAATAATTAATATTTTAAAAAAAAGTGCTTTAACAGAAAATGTTTTGTGATTTAAAATACACTTAATTTATAAGGTCCAATACTTTATTAGAAGAAAAAGGAGGTGACATATAAGTCACTAAAGTCTTCAGAGTCGATTTTAAATGCTGCATTTTCGTCTTCGTCTCAAACATTGAAAACTGAGTTACATTTTTGTTCAGTAACAGTTTCAGTTTTCTTATTGGTTTTTTGCTTATATCTCGAAAACAGTTACTCCTATCAATTTTTATCTTTCTTTCAAAATTAAAGCTGATAAAATTTCCTACAAAACAATTATTTTTATTTTTCTTGTAGGACCAACCATAAGCGAGTTATAGAGTTGGATATAAATAATATTTAACAAAAACTTGCTTTAAAATAAAATGTTTGAAAAACTAAAATTAAACTAAATTAATTGTGTCTAACACTTTAGTAGAGGAAAATGGAGAAGACATAAAAGTCACTAAAGGTTTCAGAGTCGTCTTTAGTCGTCATATTAATAACAATAACATTAATAATAATAATACTAATAGTACTAAATTTGCTTATATGCAAGCGCTTAATTAAGGTAACAGTTTCTTGCTTATATCTCGAAAACAGTTACTTATATCAATTTTTATCTTTTTACTAAAATTAAAGCTGATAAAATTTCCTACAAAATAGTTATTTGCATTTTTCATGTTAGACTAACCATAAGCGAGATATAAGGTTAAAAATTATTAATATTTAAAAAAAAAGTGCTTTAACAGAAAATGTCTTGTGATTTAAAATACACTTAATTTATTGGGTCCAATACTTTATTAGAAGAAAAAGGAGGTGACATAAAAGTCGCTGAAGTCTTCAGAGTCGTTTTTAAATGCTGCATTTTCGTCTTCGTCTCAAACATTGAAAACTGAATTACATTTTTGTTCAGTAACTGTAACAGTTTTTACTTTGGTTTTTTGCTTATATCTCGAAAACAGTTACTTCTATCAATTTTTATTTTTCATTCAAAATTAAAGCTGATAAAATTTCCTACAAAATAGTTATTTGCATTTTTCTTGTAGGACCAACCATAAGCGAGTTATAGAGTTGGATTTAAATAATATTTAACAAAAATTTGCTTTAAAATAAAATGTTTGAAAAACTGAAATTAAACTAAATTAATTGTGTCTAACACTTTAGTAGTGGAAAAAGGAGAAGACATAAAAGTCACTGAAGTTTTTAGAGTCGTTTGTAAATGCTGCATTTTCGTCTTCGACGACAGTTACTGAACAAAAATGTAATTCAGTTTTCAATGTTTGAGACGAAGACGAAAATGCAGCATTTACTGTCACCTCCTTTTTCTTCTAATTAAGTATTGGACCCAACAAATTAAGTGTATTTTAAATCACAAGACATTTTCTGTTAAAACTCATTTTTAATTATTAATTATTTTCAAACTTATATCTCGCTTATGGTTAGTTCTACATGAAAAATGCAAATAATTATTTTGTAGGAAATTTTATCTCCTTTAATTTTGGTGAAATGGCAAAAATTGATAGGAGTAACTGTTTTCGAGATATAAGCAAAAAACAAAAAAACTGTTACCTTAATTAAGCGCTTGCATATAAGCAAATTTAGTACTACTAGTATTGTTATTATAAATGTTATTGTTATTAATATGACGACTAAAGACAACTCTAAGACTTTAGTGACTTTTATGTCTCCTCCTTTTTCCTCTACTAAAGTGTTAGACACAATTAATTTAGTTCAATTTCAGTTTTTCAAACATTTTATTTTAAAGCAAATTTTTGTTAAATATTAAAAACTATAAAATGGCTTAGATTGCCTAAAAACACAGATCACACATGATCTTTTGCATAGAAATGAGAAAACGCTCATGTAACACAAAATAAGCTCCATTTTTCCTTATTAAAAGTATTATTATTATTATTACTTTTATTAATATTACTATTATTTTTATTATTATTATTATTATTATTATTATTATTATTATTATTATTATTATTATTAATATTAAAATTATTATTTTTATTATTATTATTATTATTATTAGTAACTTTTGTATAGTAAATGTTTTTATACCAGTTTTAAAATGAGTTATTAATTTTAGACAATTTCTTGCCTAAAAACACAGATCACAGATGATCTCTTGCATAGAAATGAGAAAACGCTCATATAACACAAAATAAGCTTCATTTTTGCTTAGAAAACTAAGCTTATTTTTATTACTACTATTATTATTATTTTTATTATTATTATTACTATTATTATTATTATTATTATTAATTTTATTATTACATTGGTTACTATTACTATTATTATTATTATTATTATTATTATTATTATTATTATTATTATTATTATTATTATTATTATTATTATTATTATTATTATTATTATTGTTAACTTTTGTATAGTAAATGTTTTTATACCAGTTTTAAAATGAGTTATTAATTTTAGACAATTTCTTGCCTAAAAACAGATCACAGATGATTTCTTGCATAGAAATTAGAAAACGCTCATATAACACACAAAATAAGTTTCATTTTTGCTTAGAAAACTAAGCTTACTTTTATTACTATTATTACTTTTATTATTATTATTATTATTATTATTATTATTATTATTATTATTATTATTATTATTATTATTATTATTATTATTATTATTATTATTATTATTATTATTATTATTATTATTATTATTATTATTATTATTATTATTATTATTATTATTAAAAAATTATATTAAACAGACAGAAAACGTCGTATTCTGACACAAAAAAACGAATTACGTTATAGACTTGACGAGAGCGGCGTATCTCGGACTCTTATAGGGTCAAAATGTATCTGTTTGGATTAAAACAAATTATTTTTGTTGTCTCTCAGTCTGAATTGTTCATCAGTTCAAACAAAAACGGCTTATTTTAGACGATCTTTTCTTTGAACAAGAAAACTTACATCGAACAGACTAAAAACGTATTAATCTGGCATAAAAAAGCAATTTATGTATCACTTTGAATAAAGGCAGCTAATCCTATTCGTTTCATTGCTTAAAATAGACAAAATTGTTAATAAATCTAACAAAAACGCTGTATTCTAGCACAAAATACTAATTACATTATAGTTTCGACGAGAATAGCTTATTTGGAATGATTCTATGCTTTCAAACGAGTAAATTTTTATTAAACAGATGCCAAACATCATGTTTTGTCCTATAAAAACATTTTATATTGCAGTTTGTATTAAAACAAAATATTTTTGTTGATTCTTTGTTAGAAGCAGCAAACCTAACATTAAAGAATCAGAAAACTTTGTATTCGGACACAAACCACCGAATTTTGCATCAGTTTAGACAAAAACGGTTGATTTTCGACAATATTTTCTTTGAACAAGAAAACTTATATCAAACTGACTAGAAACGTCTTATTTTAGCACAAAACAAAAGATTTGCGTTATAGTCTTAACGAGAGCTGTTAATTTCAAACGGTTCTATGCTTTGAAACGAGTAAACTTTCACTGAACAGAGAAAAAACATCTTATTTCGCCTTTTAAAAACGATTCATGCCACAGTTAGGATAAAAACCAATTATTTTCGTTAATTCATTGTTACAAACAAGAAACCTTACATCAAAGTAACTGAAAACCCCTTATTCAGGCACAGAAACGAGTAAACTTTTATAGGACAGATGCAAAATACCATATTACCACATAAACCGTTATTTCAAAGCAAAGTATTAGCTTTTGCACTTGTTCAATTAAAGTTTGCTTACTTCGGAGTATGTAATCGTCCGAAATAATTTTTTTTTGTCAAAACTATAACGTAATTTGTTTTTTGAGCTTGAATATAGAGTTTTCATTACGTTTTATAGTAGTTTACTCTACTCTAAGCATAGAATCAAACAGTGTAATCCGCTTTTGTTAAAACTGATACATAATTTGCTCTTATTTTCGAGAATAAGACGTTTTCAATATGTTTGATAAAATTTTTCTTGTTTATAGCAAAGAATCGTTTAAAATAAGCTGTATTTGCCTAAACTGAAACGTAATTCGATATTTGTGCATGGATACGAAGTTTTCAGTTTCTTTGACGTGAAATTTCTTGTTGCAAAAGGTAATAACTTGCTTTAAAACAACGCTTTATATGGTAATATGTGGTTTTGCATCTGCCCCATAAAAGTTCATTAGTTTGGAATCATAAAATCGTTTGAAATAAACAGTGCTGGTCAAAACTATAACGTAAATTATTTCTTTGAGACGAAATTTAAAGTTTTCATTAAGTTTTATACAAGTTTACTCTATTCTAAGTAAAGGAGTAATCAGGATAAATTGCTTTTATCTAGAGTAATATATAATTTGCAGTTTTCAGCCAGAATAAGACTGAATTAAGAATTAATCTTTTTAATGTAAGTTTTTGTATTCAAAACAAAGGATCGTCTAAAGCAAGCAGTTTTTTTCCAGACTGAAACGTAATTCGAATTTCTGTGCCTGAATAAGGGGTTTTTAGTTACTTTGATGTAAGGTTTCTTGTTTGTAACAATGAATTAACGAAAATAATTGGTTTTTATCCTAACTGTGGCATGAATCGTTTTTAAAAGACGAAATAAGATGTTTTTCCTCTGTTCAGAGAAAGTTTACTCGTTTCAAAGCATAGAACCGTTTGAAATTAACAGCTCTCGTTAAGGCTGTAACGCAGATCTTTTGTTTTGTGCTAAAATAAGACGTTTTTAGTCAGTTTGATATAAGTTTTCTTGTTCAAAGCAAAATATTGTCGAAAATCAACCGTTTTTGTCTAAACTGATACAAAATTCGGTGGTTTGTGTCCGAATACAAAGTTTTCAGATTCTTTAATGCTAGGTTTGCTGCTTCTAACAAAGAATCAACGAAAATATTTTGTTTTAATACAAACTGCAATATAAAATGTCTTTATTGGACAAAACATGATGTTTGGCATCTGTTTAATAAAAATTCACTCGTTTGGAAGCATAGAATCATTCCAAATAAGCTATTCTCGTCGAAACTATAATGTAATTAGTATTTTGTGCTAGAATACAGCGTTTTTGTTAGATTTATTAACAATTTTGTCTATTTTAAGCAATAAAACGAATAGGATTAGCTGCCTTTATTCAAAGTGATACATAAATTGCTCTTTTATGCCAGATTAATACGTTTTTAGTCTGTTCGATGTAAGTTTTCTTGTTCAAAGCAAAATATTGTCGAAAATCAACCGTTTTTGTCTAAACTGATACAAAATTTGGTGGTTTGTGTCCGAATACAAAGTTTTCTGATTCTTAAATGTTAGGTTTGCTGCTTCTAACAAAGAATCAACGAAAATATTTTGTTTTAATACAAACTGCAATATAAAATGTCTTTATGTTTAATAAAAATTTACTCGTTTGGAAGCATAGAATCATTCCAAATTAGCTATTCTCGTCGAAACTATAATGTAATTAGTATTTGGTGCTAGAATACAGCGTTTTTGTTATGATTTATTAACAATTTTGTCTATTTTAAGCAATGAAACGAATAGGATTAGCTGCCTTTATCCAAAGTGATACATAAATTGCTTTTTTATGCCAGATTAATACGTTTTTAGTCTGTTCGATGTAA
>NC_087397.1:16180000-16190000 GCF_031307605.1 Tribolium castaneum
GCTTATTTTGTGTGTTATATGAGTGTTTTCTCATTTCAATGCATGAAATCATCTGTGATCTGTGTTTTAAGGCAAGAAATTGTCTAAAATTAATAACTCATTTTAAAACTGGTATAAAAACATTTACTATACAAAAGTTAATAATAATATAAATAATAATAATAATAATATTAACAATAATAATAATAATAATAATAATAGTAATAGAAACAAAAGTAATAATAATATTAATACTTTTAATAAGGAAAAATAGAGCTTATTTTGTGTGTTACATGAGCGTATTCTCATTTCTATGCAAAAGATCATGTGTGATTTGTGTTTTTAGGCAATCTAAGCCATTTTATAGTTTTTAATATTTAACAAAAGTTTGCTTTAAAATAAAATGTTTGAAAAACTGAAATTAAACACAATTAATTGTGTCTAACACTTTAGTAGAGGAAAAAGGAGGAGACATAAAAGTCACTAAAGTCTTAAATGTAATACAGTTTTCAATGTTTAAGACGAAGACGAAAATGCAGCATTTACTGTCACTTTAATTTTAGTAAAAATTTTAGTAAAAAGATAAAAATTGATAGGAGTAACTGTTTTCGAGATATAAGCAAGAAACCAAAAAGCTGTTACCTTAATTAAGCGCTTGCATATAAGCAAATTTAGTACTAAAAACAACTCTAAAGACTTTGGTGACTTTTATGTCTTCTCCTTTTTCCTCTACTAAAGTGTTTTCGAGATATAAGCAAGAAACCAAAAAACTGTTACCTTAATTAAGCGTTTGCATATAAGCAAATTTAGTTCTATTAGTAGTATTATTATTAATGTTACTGTTATTAATATGACGACTAAAGACGACTCGAAACATTTAGTGACTTTTATGTCTTCTCTTTTTTCCTCTACTAGAGTGTTAGACACAATTAATTTAGTTTAATTTCAGTTTTTCAAGGATTTTATTTTAAAGCAAATTTTTGTTAAAGATTATTTATATCCAACTCTATAACTCGCTTATGGTTGGTCGTACAACAGAAATGCAAATAACTATTTTGTAGGAAATTTTATCAGCTTTAATTTTGAAAGAAAGATAAAAATTGATAGGAGTAATTGTTTTCGAGACACAAGCAAAAAACCAAAGTAAAAACTGTTACAGATACTGAACAAAAATGTAATTCAGTTTTCAATGTTTGAGACGAAGACGAAAATGTAGCATTTAAAAACGACTCTGAAGACTTCAGTGACTTTTATGTCACCTCCTTTTTCTTCTAATAAAGTATTGGACCCAATAAATTAAGTGTATTTTAAATCACAAGACATTTTCTGTTAAAGCACTTTTTTTTTTAAATATTAATAATTTTTAAACTTATATCTCGCTCATGGTTAGTCTTACATGAAAAATGCAAATAACGATTTTGTAGAAAATTTTATCAGCTTTAATTTTGAAAGAAAGATAAAAATTGATAGGAGTAACAGTTTTTGAGATATAAGCAAAAAACCAATAAGAAAACTGTAACTGTTACTGAAAGAAAATGTAATTCAGTTTTCAATGTTTGAGACGAAGACGAAAATGCAGCATTTAAAATCGACTCTGAAGACTTCAGTGACTTTTATGTCACCTCCTTTTTCTTTTAATAAAGTATTGAACCCATTAAATTAAGTGTATTTTAAATCACAAGACATTTTCTGTTAAAGAACTTTTTTTTTAAATATTAATTATTTTCAAACTTACATCTCGCTTATGGTTAGTCCTACATGAAAAATGCAAATTACTATTTTGTAGGAAATTTTATCAGCTTTAATTTTAGTAAAAAGATAAAAATTAATAGGAGTAACTGTTTTCGAGGTATAAGCAAGAAACCAAAAAACTGTTACCTTAATTATGCGCTTGCATATAAGAACTGTTACAGTTTTCACTTTGGTTTTTTGCTTATATCTCGAAAACAGTTACTCCTATAAATTTTTATCTTTCCTTTAAAATTATAGCTGATAAAATTTCCTACAAAATAGTTATTTGCATTTCTTTTGTAAGACCAACCATAAGCGAGTTATAGAGTTGGATATAAATAATCTTTAACAAAAATTTGCTTTAAAATAAAATGTTTGAAAAACCGAAATTAAACTAAATTAATTGTGTTTAACACTTAAGTAGAGGAAAAAGGAGAAGACATAAAAGTCACTAAAGGTTTCAGAGTCGTCTTTAATCGTCATACTAATAACAATAACATTAATAATAATAATACTAATAGTACTAAATTTGCTTGTATGCAAACGCTTAATTAAGGTGACAGTTTTTTGGTTTCTTGCTTATATCTCGAAAACAGTTACTCCTATCAATTTTTATCTTTTTACTAAAATTAATGCTGATAAAATTTCCTACAAAATAGTTATTTGCATTTTTTATGTAGGACTAACCATAAGCGAGATATAAGTTTGAAAATAATTAATATTTAAAAAAAAAGTGCTTTAACAAAAAATGTCTTGTGATTTAAAATACACTTAATTTATTGGATCCAATACTTTATTAGAAGAAAAAAGAGGTGACTTAAAAGTCACTGAAGTCTTCAGAGTCGTTTTTAAATGCTGCATTTTCGTCTACGTCTCAAACATTGAAAACTGAATTACATTTTTGTTCAGTAACTGTTACAGTTTTCACTTTGGTTTTTTGTATATATCTCGAAAACAGTTACTCCTATAAATTTTTATCTTTTCTTCAAAATTAAAGCCGATAAAATTTCCTACAAAATAGTTTTATGCATTTTTTTTGTAGGACCAACCATAAGCGAGTTATAGAGATGGATATAAATAATCTTTAACAAAAATTTGCTTTAAAATAAAATGTTTGAAAAACCGAAATTAAACTAAATTAATTGGGTCCAACACTTTAGTAGAGGAAAAAGGAGGGGACGTAAAAGTCACCAAAGTCTTCAGAGTCGTTTTTAATCGTCATATTAATAACAATAACATTAATAATAATAATACTAATAGTACTAAATTTGCTTATATGCAAGCGCTATATTAAGGTAACAGTTTTTTGGTTTCTTGCTTATGTCTCGAAAACAGTTACTCCTATCAATTTTTATCTTTTTACTAAAATTAAAGCTGATAAAATTTCCTACAAAATAGTTATTTGCATTTTTCTTGTAGGACCAAGTATAAGCGAGTTATATAGATGGATATAAATAATATTTAACAAAAATTTGCTTTAAAATAAAATGTTTGAAATACTGAAATTAAACTAAATTAATTGTGTTTAACACTTAAGTAGAGGAAAAAGGAGAAGACATAAAAGTCACTAAAGGTTTCAGAGTCGTCTTTAATCGTCATACTAATAACAATAACATTAATAATAGTAATACTAATAGTACTAAATTTGCTTGTATGCAAACGCTTAATTAAGGTGACATTTTTTTGGTTTCTTGCTTATATCTCGAAAACAGTTACTCCTATCAATTTTTATCTTTTTACTAAAATTAAAGCTGATAAAATTTCCTACAAAATAGTTATTTGCATTTTTCTTGTAGGACCAAGTATAAGCGAGTTATAAAGATGGATATAAATAATATTTAACAAAAATTTGCTTTAAAATAAAATGTTTGAAATACTGAAATTAAACTAAATTAATTGTGTCTAACACTTTAGTAGAGAAAAAAGGAGAAGACATAAAAGTCACTAAAGGTTTCAGAGTCGTCTTTAATCGTCATACTAATAACAATAACCTTAATAATAATAATACTAATAGTACTAAATTTGCTTGTATGCAAACGCTTAATTAAGGTGACAGTTTTTTGGTTTCTTGCTTATATCTCGAAAACAGTTACTCCTATCAATTTTTATCTTTTTACTAAAATTAAAGCTGATAAAATTTCCTATAAAATAGTTATTTGCATTTTTCTTGTAGGACCAAGTATAAGCGAGTTATAAAGATGGATATAAATAATTTTTAACAAAAATTTGCTTTAAAATAAAATGTTTGAAATACTGAAATTAAACTAAATTAATTGTGTCTAACACTTTAGTAGAGGAAAAAGGAGAAGACATAAAAGTCACTAAAGGTTTCAGAGTCGTCTTTAATCGTCATACTAATAACAATAACCTTAATAATAATAATACTAATAGTACTAAATTTGCTTGTATGCAAACGCTTAATTAAGGTGACAGTTTTTTGGTTTCTTGCTTATATCTCGAAAACAGTTACTCCTATCAATTTTTATCTTTTTACTAAAATTAAAGCTGATAAAATTTCCTACAAAATGGTTATTTGCATTTTTTATGTAGGACTAACCATAAGCGAGATATAAGTTTGAAAATAATCAATATTTAAAAAAAAAGTGCTTTAACAAAAAATGTCTTGTGATTTAAAATACACTTAATTTATTGGGTCCAATACTTTATTAGAAAAAAAAGGAGGTGACTTAAAAGTCACTGAAGTCTTCAGAGTCGTTTTTAAATGCTGCATTTTCGTCTACGTCTCAAACATCGAAAACTGAATTACATTTTTGTTCAGTAACTGTTACAGTTTTCACTTTGGTTTTTTGCTTATATCTCGAAAACAGTTACTTCTATAAATTTTTATCTTTCCTTTAAAATTAAAGCTTATAAAATTTCCTACAAAATAGTTATTTGCATTTCTTTTGTAAGACCAACCATAAGAGAGTTATAGAGTTGGATATAAATAATCTTTAACAAAAATTTGCTTTAAAATAAAATGTTTGAAAAACCGAAATTAAACTAAATTAATTGGGTCTAACACTTTAGTAGAGGAAAAAGGAGTAGACGTAAAAGTCCCCAAAGTCTTCAGAGTCGTTTTTAATCGTCATATTAATTACAATAACATTAATAATAATAATACTAATAGTACTAAATTTGCTTATATGCAAACGCTTAATTAAGGTAACAGTTTTTTGGTTTCTTGCTAATATCTCGAAAACAGTTACTCCTATCAATTTTTATTTTTTTACTAAAATTGAAGCTGATAAAATTTTCTACAAAATAGTTATTTGCATTTTTCATGTAGGACTAACCATAAGCGAGATAAAGTTTGAAAATAATTAATATTAAAAAAAAAGTGCTTTAACAGAAAATGTCTTGTGATTTAAAATACACTTAATTTATTAGGTCCAATACTTTATTAGAAGAAAAAGGAGGTGACATAAAAGTCACTGAAGTCTTCAGAGTCGATTTTAAATGCTGCATTTTCGTCTTCGTCTCAAACATTGAAAACTGAATCACATTTTTGTTCAGTAACTGTTACAGTTTTCACTTTGGTTTTTTGCTTATATCTCGAAAACAGTTACTTCTATCAATTTTTATTTTTCTTTCAAAATTAAAGCTGATAAAATTTCCTACAAAATAGTTATTTGCATTTTTCTTGTAGGACCAACCATAAGCGAGTTATAGAGTTGGATATAAATAATATTTAACAAAAATTTGCTTTAAAATAAAATGTTTGAAAAACTGAAATTAAACTAAATTAATTGTGTCTAACACTTTAGTAGTGGAAAAAGGAGAAGACATAAAATCACTGAAGTTTTTAGAGTCGTTTGTAAATGCTGCATTTTCGTCTTCGACGACAGTTACTGAACAAAAATGTAATTCAGTTTTCAATGTTTGAGACGAAGACAAAAATGCAGCATTTACTGTCACCTCCTTTTTCTTCTAATTAAGTATTGGACCCAATAAATTAAGTGTATTTTAAATCACAAGACATTTTCTGTTAAAACAAATTTTTTTTAATTATTAATTATTTTCAAACTTATATCTCGCATATGGTTAGTTCTACATGAAAAATGCAAATAACTATTTTGTAGGAAATTTTATCACCTTTAATTTTGGTGAAAAGGTAAAAATTGATAGGAGTAACTGTTTTCGAGATATAAGCAAGAAACAAAAAAACTGTTACCTTAATTAAGCGCTTGCATAAAAGCAAATTTAGTACTACTAGTATTGTTATTATAAATGTTATTGTTATTAATATGACGACTAAAGACAACTCTAAGACTTTAGTGACTTTTATGTCTCCTCCTTTTTCCGCTACTAAAGTGTTAGACACAATTAATTTAGTTTAATTTCAGTTTTTTAAACATTTTATTTTAAAGCAAATTTTTGTTAAATATTAAAAACTATAAAATGGCTCAGATTGCCTAAAAACAGATCACACATAATCTTTTGCATAGAAATGAGAAAACGCTCATGTAACACACAAAATAAGCTCCATTTTTTCTTATTAAAAGTATTATTATTATTATTACTTTTGTTACTATTACTATTATTATAATTATTATTATTATTGTTAATATTATTATTATTATTATTATTATTATTATTATTATTATTATTATTATTATTATTATTATTATTATTATTATTATTATTATTATTATTATTATTATTATTATTATTATTAAAAACCGATTATAACTTTTGTATAGTAAATGTTTTTATACCAGTTTTAAAATGAGTTATTAATTTTAGACAATTTCTTGCCTAAAATCACAGATCACAGATGATTTCTTGCATAGAAATGAGAAAACACTCATATAACACACAAAATAAGCTTCATTTTTGCTTAGAAAACTAAGCTTACTTTTATTACTATTATTATTATTGTTATTATTATCATTATTATTACTATTATTTTTATTATTATTACTATTATTATTATTATTATTATTATTATTATTATTATTATTATTATTATTATTATTATTATTGTTATTAAAAACCGATTATATCTTTTGTATAGTAAATGTTTTTATACCAGTTTTAAAATGAGTTATTAATTTTAGACAATTTCTTGCCTAAAAACACAGATCACAGATGATTTCTTGCATAGAAATGAGAAAACGCTCATAACACACAAAATAAGCTTCATTTTTGCTTAGAAAACTAAGTTTACTTTTAATACTATTATTATTATTATTAATATTATTATTATTATTATTATTATTATTATTATTATTATTATTATTATTATTATTATTATTATTATTATTATTATTATTATTATTATTATTATTATTATTATTATTAAAAAATTATATTAAACAGACAGAAAACGTCGTATTCTGACACAAAAAAACGAATTACGTTATAGACTTGACGAGAACGGCGTATCTCGGACTCTTATAGGACTTTTATAGGGTCAAAAAGTATCAGTTTGAATTAAAACAAATTATTTTTGTTGACTCTCAGTCTGAATTGTTCATCAGTTCAAACAAAAACGGCTTATTTTAGACGATCTTTTCTTTGAACATGAAAACTTACATCGAACAGACTAAAAACGTATTAATCTGGCATAAAAGAGCAATTTATGTATCACTTTGGATAAAGGCAGCTAATCCTGTTCGTTTCATTGCTTAAAATAGACAAAATTGTTAATAAATCTAACAAAAACGCTGTATTCTAGCACAAAATACTAATTACATTATAGTTTCGACGAGAATAGCTTATTTGGAATGATTCTATGCTTCCAAACGAGTAAATTTTTATTAAACAGATGCGAAACATCATGTTTTGTCCTATAAAGACATTTTATATTGCAGTTTGTATTAAAACAAAATATTTTCGTTGATTCTTTGTTAGAAGCAGCAAACCTAACATTAAAGAATCTGAAAACTTTGTATTCGGACACAAACCACCGAATTTTGTATCAGTTTAGACAAAAACGGTTGATTTTCGACAATATTTTGCTTTGAACAAGAAAACTTATATCAAACTGACTAAAAACGTCTTATTTTAGCACAAAACAAAAGATTTGCGTTATAGTCTTAACGAGAGCTGTTAATTTCAAACGGTTCTATGCTTTGAAACGAGTAAACTTTCACTGAACAGAGGAAAAACACCTTATTTCGCCTTTTAAAAACGATTCATGCCACAGTTTGGATAAAAACCAATTATTTTCGTTAATTCATTGTTACAAACAAGAAACCTTACATCAAAGTAACTGAAAACCCCTTATTCAGGCACAGAAATTCGAATTACGTTTCAGTCTGGACAAAAACTGCTTACTTTAGACGATCCTTTGTTTTGAATACAAACTTACATTAAAAAGATTAAAAACGTCTTATTCTGGCTGAAAACTGCAAATTATATATTACTCTAGATAAAAGCAATTTATCCTGATTACTCCTTTACTTAGAATAGAGTAAACTTGTATAAAACTTAATGAAAACATTAAATTTCGTCTCAAAGAAATAAATTACGTTATAGTTTTGACCAGCACTGTTTATTTCAAACGATTTTATGATTCGAAACTAATGAACTTTTATCGGGCAGATGCAAAACCACATATTACCATATAAAGCGTTGTTTTAAAGCAAATTATTACCTTTTGCAACACGAAATTTCACGTCAAAGAAACTGAAAACTTCGTATCCATTGACAATTATCGAATTACGTATCAGTTTAGGCAAAAACAGCTTATTTTAAACGATTCCTTGCTATAAACAAGAAAAATTTTATTAAACATATTGAAAACGTCTTATTCTCGAAAATAAGAGCAAATTATGTATCAGTTTTAACAAAAGCGGATTACTCTGTTTGATTCTATGCTTATAGTAGAGTAAACTACCATAAAACGTAAT
This sequence comes from Tribolium castaneum, assembly GCF_031307605.1. NCBI lineage: Eukaryota > Metazoa > Arthropoda > Insecta > Coleoptera > Tenebrionidae > Tribolium > Tribolium castaneum. The sequence goes on from NC_087397.1 coordinate 16,188,568, forward strand.
GAAAACTCTATATTCAAGATCAAAAGAACAAATTGCGTTATAGTTTTGACAAAAAAAAAATATTTCGGACGACTACATACTTCGAAGTAAGCAAACTTTAATTGAACAAGTGCAAAAGCTAATACGTTGCTTTAAAATAATGATTTATGTGGTAATATGGTATTTTACATCTGTCCTATAAAAGTTTACTCGTTTCGCTCCATTGAATCATTCGAAATAAATTATTTTGACACAACAACAACGAAAATAATTTGTTTTTGTTTAAACTGACACATAAGTCGCTTTTATAAATCGAACTAAGACGTTTGGCATCTGTATAGTGAAAGTTTTATCGTTTGGGGGCATAAAATCGTTTGAAATTAGCAGTTCTGGTCAAAACTATAACGTAAATTATTTCTTTGAGACGAAATTCAAAGTTTTCATTAAGTTTTATACAAGTTTACTCTATTCTAAGTAAAGGAGTAATCAGGATAAATTGCTTTTATCTAGAGTAATATATAATTTGCAGTTTTCAGCCAGAATAATACGTTTTTAATCTTTTTAATGTAAGTTTTTGTATTCAAAACAAAGGATCGTCGAAGTAAGCAGTTTTTGTCCAGACTGAAACGTAATTCGAATTTCTGTGTCTGAATAAGGAGTTTTCAGTTACTTTGATGTAAGGTTTCTTGTTTGTAACAATGAATTAACGAAAATAATTGGTTTTTATCCAAACTGTGGCATGAATCGTTTTTAAAAGGCGAAATAAGATGTTTTTCCTCTGTTCAGTGAAAGTTTACTCGTTTCAAAGCATAGAACCGTTTGAAATTAACAGCTCTCGTTAAGACTATAACGCAAATCTTTTGTTTTGTGCTAAAATAAGACGTTTTAAGTCAGTTTGATATAAGTTTTTTTGTTCAAAGCAAAATATTGTCGAAAATCAACCGTTTTTGTCTAAACTGATACAAAGTTCGGTGGTTTGTGTCCGAATACAAAGTTTTCAGATTCTTTAATGTTAGGTTTGCTGCTTCTAACAAAGAATCAACGAAAATATTTTGTTTGAATACAAACTGCAATATAAAATGTCTTTATAGGACAAAACATGATGTTTGGCATCTGTTTAATAAAAATTTACTCGTTTGGAAGCATAGAATCATTCCAAATAAGCTATTCTCGTCAAAACTATAATGTAATTAGTATTTTGGGCTAGAATACAGCGTTTTTGTTAGATTTATCAACAATTTTGTTTATTTTAAGCAATGAAACGAATAGGATTAGCTGCCTTTATCCAAAGTGATACATAAATTGCTCTTTTATGCCAGATTAATACGTTTTTAGTCTGTTCCATATAAGTTTTCTTGTTCAAAGCAAAAGATCGTCTAAAATAAGCCGTTTTTGTTTGAACTGATAAACAATTCAGACTGAGAGTCAACAAAAATAATTTGTTTTAATCCAAA